>NW_008580987.1:0-1849 GCF_000691845.1 Merops nubicus | reverse complement strand
TTGCAACATCACAACTTGGGGATTTCCCTCCCTTGGTTTGTGACAAGGTTATAGTAAGGTAGGTGCTGGTGTCTTCTCACAAGTAACAAACGATAGGACAAGAGCAAAAAGCCTCAGGTTTTTCCAGTGGAGTTTTAGGTTGGATATTAGGAAAAATTAGCTCACTGAAAAGGTACTAAAGCATTGGAACAGTCTGCCCAGGAAAGTGGTTGAATCACCATCTGTGGACGTGTTAAAAATTCATGTAGATACGGTACTCAAGTACATGGTTTAGCACTGGACTTCGTAGAGTTAGGTTAATGGTTGGACTTGTTGATCTTTAAGGTCTTTTCCAGACTAAACAATTCTATGATTCTATGAAATTAATAATTCAGAGAAGTAGTCATTTGTTTGCAAAGATTTGTACCTTCCTGTGTGTTTTTTCTCAGTTTATTCAAATATCAGTGTTCTAGCGGTTTGGAGAGTTTTTAAGTGACACACACAGTTTGTAAATGTCACGTTAGTACATTTATGCCACGGGTCATTGTTCTGGTTCAAGCTGAAATACATTTCTTCAGAATCTCCAGAAACCTTCCAGCTTTAACTCGTGTTGTTCCTACCCTATTACTCAAAATAATTTTACCACTTTCCTGTGAGCACAAAGAAATTCAAAACACTACACATGCCTCATTTAGTAAGTAAATTGTCATAAGTTATAGAACAACTCTGAGTACCATGATAAATCAGTAGGTAGTAGCTTTCTATATTTATTAACACAATAGAGTAACATATTCAGTTCTAAATGTCCACTTAGTTTCATGACACTGAACACAACTGCCCTGTACATAGTATCACAACTGAACACATGTAATTCACAAATTGTCTTTGACTGTTGAGATGACAAATCCCCAAATGTTTCAGATGTTTGCTTCCAGAGCTAGAAGCCAAACCTGTTTTTAAAAACTCCTGTAGCTCTAAGTATTGAATTTGCATGTTCATTGCCCTGAGTTGAACTGGGAACCCATCTGAATTTTCTGTTAGTGAGCAAGAGGTCCATATTTTGACTGGTTTGGGGCAGCAAGGAGCATTGACACTTTTGACTTCTCCTGAACTTTCTGCCCTTCTGGAAAAAAAAGTGAGAGACATTACTGAGGCATGACCGTTTGATCCCAGCATATGTCAGCTTCAATTTAACCCCCGCTGGCTGACCAAAAATGGCAGAGAACTCCTGCTTCCACAAATGACTATACATTACAGAGTTGGAAATACATTTGTAATCAGGGGCTTTCATATTTCAGAGAGTCCTGCAAGCATTACCAGCTGTAAATGTGCTTTCAGTGCACACCTACCTCTCCAACTTCCTCTTCCTCTTGGACTAGATGACCTTTGGAGGTCCCTTCCAGCCCAGACATTCTATGATTCTATGATTCTCTACTCCCTTCCCCTCAATTGCTTAAACATTCCTTGACTATAAGTTTTAGCTGGAATGAGAAATACTTGAAAGAGGTGCAGGACAGGTAGCAGGCCAGATGAGGATGTCCAGAAACAGATTCAACATATTATAGGGTATTTCATCAGTCTACCAGTATAGGTTGGGGACTGACCTGTTAGAGAGTAGCATAGACGAAAGGGACCTGGGGGTCCTGGTGGACAGTAGGATGACCATGAGTCAGCAATGAGCCCTTGTGACCAAGAAGGCCAATGGCATCCAATGGCCAATGGATCAGGTACAGCCAACATGGGATCATGAAGGGCAAGTCCTGTTTAACCAACCTGATCTCCTGTTACGATCAGGTGACCCGTCTAGTGCATGAGGGAAAAGCGGTGCGTGGTGTCTACCTCTACTTCAGTCAGGCATTTGACACTGTTT
>NW_008580986.1:16464-29123 GCF_000691845.1 Merops nubicus | reverse complement strand
GGGACTCTTCCCCCGCCACACCGGCCATCGGGGCGGTCCCCCCCGCCCCCGCCGCGGCCAGGCTCCCTTGGGCCCAAGCTTAGCCCTTGTGACAGTCGCACCCCGAGCAGCCCTTTCCTCGCTGCATTCCGAGCCACGCTCCCCTCAAGGGGACAAAGGAGGAACAAAAAATGAGGTTAAAGCAGCTTGGTGGCCGATATTATGGGGCGATCTGCTATAAAAGTTTCAACTTCAGGGAACTTTTCACGAAGGAAATTAAACCGGCCCTTTTTTCAGGCTCTCCTTGCCGCCCACAGTACCACGTGTCCCACCAAAACTGGAGGTGCCATGAAAGGCAGCACAGAGGATGCTATGAGCTCCGTTAGAAACTCAATCCTTTCACTAAATTCAAATTGCTTGTGTGGTAGTAATGGATTTTAGCACCTTTTATAGCTTCAGCCACATTATAAAAGTCTCTTTTCATTTTTAAATCCAGGCTCAAGAATTTTCATTACATTAACAGAGACAGAAAACCAAGGGAGGAAACATCCCCAGAGAACAACTTCAGAGGAGTTAAAAACTCAGATAATGAAAGACTGAGGTTCCCGAAAAGATAATTCTGGCTTCTGTTGCTCACAAATGCTGCTTTTAATCCTACAAAGTAAGCAGGAAACAAATGGGTCCGAATGCTCTCTTTAGACCCGCTGGCATAAATCCAGTTTATCATCGTTTCTGGCCACAGGCAGTACAAGGGTAGAAATCTTATACACAGTAAAAATCCTCTCCTCTGAGAGTTGAGTAACAGATTCTGCTGCCTTTGCCTTTTCTTATCCTGATCCTCTTTTTTTGACCATTAATATCTGAAGTGCTTCAGTCACGTATCTTTTGCACTCATAGCCACAGCTGTAAATTATGCAGTTGCTTGGATCAAGTCCCAGCTGAGGGATTTTCTATTTTTTTGTCTATTTTTCCTGGGTGCTGAAAGCACCAGAATTAGATAGTTACAATAACTGAGTCCACCTGCTTCAAAGAACTGAAAAAATCTTGTGGCAGCTGCTAATTAGGATTTAAAAAAAAAAAAATCTATAGTGCCTAAAATATCTTAGAGGGCATTTTATTCAGAAGAATTGTTAAATGTATGAAGATGAAAGAGATGGATTACAGGAAAATTAAATGTAGGGTTTAACTGAGAAATAATCATTTTCTATGAAAGATAATGACTCCTCTTGAGGCTGGTATCAAGATTTATTGACCCAGGAGGTTAATATTGATCAAAACCAAGGCAAACAAAATATTAGACCTTGAAGGAGAGTAATCTTGATATTGAAGTCTTGCCACTGACTGAACAGGTCAATATATCTGAGTGCCAGAATCTAAGGTTTTGAACACAGAATGGTGGGGGATATTAAATATGTCTGACAAGTTCTGTGTACACACTTTTTATTCTCATCAGCAGTACTTTATAGCTATGTCCTTCTGTATATATAGCATCATGCACGGGTTCAGGTCTCACTCACAGACCTAATTGCAAATAAAATGGTTATCTTCCTCCCGTGTAACATATGGGGCACTGGTCTGATATTTTTAATGGCTTTCATTTCAAACAAGGATCCTGCTGCTGCTGCAAAACCATGGTGACAATAACCTGAAAAACTCTAGTGCTTCAATATATAGATTTATCATTGTACCCAACAATTTCTCTGTAAGTCCAGGAGAAAAAAAAAAAATACAGTTTAATTCTACTGTAAACTGACAACAAGAAAACATTCATCTTAGGACAAAACTTACCTGTATTAATTAATCAGTGAGGATAAAAAGCAGAAGCTTCCGAAAACATATCCTAGAAACTCCTTTCATGTCTCTAGTGGCAAGATCAACAGTTAATGTGCTTGGGGCAGAAGCTGTCTTTTTATTTTTGTTCATTTGGCAACTAGCAGGACAGGGTTTAACATCTGCAGAACAACAAAACTACTCCCAGCTGCTAATGAGAACAGCAGGAGCAGCAGGGTATACAATAGAATCTGCAATTCTATTTGATTTCAGTAAAAATAAATCAAAATGACATCTACAGGGTTTATTTTGTTTATTCAGAAAAACAATTAGTATGAAAACAGTTAAGCCATTAGTATTTAAAAGAAACACAAAATGTATTTCTATTTTTCCCACCAAAACCAGGTAGGAAATATAAACTAGATATAACTTTTATTTAGAAATCACAATATTTAACTATCTTGGTTCTCATTTCATTTGAAAGGCACACCCTGAAGGAATGGGATTTTAATAAATCACTAGATATAACTTTTATTTAGAAATCACAATATTTAACAATCTTGGTTTTCATTTCATTTGAAAGGCACACCCTGAAGGAATGGGATTTTAATAAATCACATCAGTTATGCAATCACAAACAGTTTCTGAGTTCCAGTGAGAAATATTTGCACATTTGTTTTTAAAAAAAGAACAAATAAAAATTCACCATTGGTCTTATCAATGCAAAATGGGTGGGACCAGCAATATACCTAGTGAATGGTTGACATGCTCAGGGACTGCTTACGTTTCCTTGTTAAAAACCTCAATTCTTCCACTTTTGCCACTACAAAAGAATTGTATTATTGATTTCCTCCATTTTGCCAATTAAAGTATGTCCTCAGAACCTTATGTTTAGATGTCAAGAGAATGGCATGATCAATAACCTAATCACGTGCACGTATATAATTTTCAGAAAGGAGAATTACCAAAAAAAGGAAACTATCCCATTTGAAGTGCATGACATCACTATTTGTCTCATTTACATAAAATTGTAGACGTTAAAACTCAATGTCTGGCACTAGCCCCTGCCAGGGCAAGATCATGTGATATGCCACATCTCTGAAGCTATCTCCAGGCTACTTCTAACCACTTCCACAGCATATAAATAAAAATGGTGTGTGGTCACCTTTAGCTCTGCTGTACTCATCAGGAAATGTTTTAGACTTGTTCCAGTTGGAGGAGTTTACTCCAGGCTACTGAGGTCCACAGCAATTCTGTGTCTGGAAGGTTCAGTTCCATCTGCATGTTTACATTCTGAAGACCTACAATTTTCTGAACATCATTTTCAAAATTATTCACCCATTATCATTTACAGCCTGAACACAACAAAGGATAATTTACACACAAAATGGTTTTGAATCCTGATTGTATAGACTCATATACTACAATTCTAAAAAATGTTGTGCTCTTAAAAATGCATATATGCATAAAGTGCCATCTTGAACAAAAAAAAAAACCCAGACAAGAATAAAA
The DNA here is from genome assembly GCF_000691845.1 of Merops nubicus. Classification (NCBI taxonomy): domain Eukaryota; kingdom Metazoa; phylum Chordata; class Aves; order Coraciiformes; family Meropidae; genus Merops; species Merops nubicus. Next base: position 25,862 of record NW_008580986.1, on the reverse strand, counting down.
TTTCCACCTCCTAGATTGTGTGACATCACTCAAAGAACATTGATTTTAATGAGCATTTCCAGAACACAAACCACAGAAAAATATTACACAAAATATTCCCCTTATCTGGTTAAGTCTCTGCTTGCATCCTTCCACTGGAAACAGGGATGTTAAATTTAGGCCAATGTCACGGTGGTATTTGGTACAAATTCAGAATTAAAATTCTTAAATAATTCATTTCTTGCCTAAAAAAAACAAACCAACAAAAAAACCCAGAGAATAAAATTCCTCCATTAGGGCCTTTTAGGGAAAACTTCTAATCTCTGGCTTTTCTCAGATAAATCATATTAAGAACTCTGATTGTATCAAGGATCAAGCTTTCAAATATATCTTCAGTCATTCTCATCTTCACAGTTAATTCATCATCATCATAGTGAATCCACTGAGATTCTTCTTTGCAGAGCTCCTGAATCTGAAATAGAACATGGATATCAATCTTTACTTCAAGAATAAGAGCAAGGTCAGTTCTGAAAGACAATTGTACCTAATGCAACAACTTCATATGTGCATTGTTAATTTAATAATTTAAATTTTCAGTTCTTGTGAGTGGTTATTATTTCAAGTACACAGAAAAGGAAGGCAATAACTTGAAGTTCTGAGTTATTTTAACTAGATTCTCACAAAAGCATCAGAATTTCTACCTTAAACCTAGAGAAGGTAAAATCTTGATCTGGAAATCTGCTTACCAGAATAAGGTCCACTCTGCCTCTCTTAAAGTTTCCATACTTGGTCATATTAAGGATTTTTCTTTTCATTTCTAAGTCATTCTTTTCCAGGTTCATTATTTTAATAATTTCACCCTGAACAAATACCTACAAAATAAAGAAGGCTGAAAAGAATTTTTCTCTCATAGGAATTCTGTCACTGTGAAAGCTGCACATGAGTAAAAGGTGCCAGTGGGAAGATCCAGCTTTAGATCTAGAAACAAAGTTTGAGGAACTGATCCAGGCATAGCTGATCAATACTGGCCAACCATTTTAAATGTAAGATTAGGTTAGAGATTACACCCAAGACACTCATCACCAAGATAATTTAGGAGCCCAGTTCCCATTCCTCTACAGAACTCATATATACTTGGAAAATTTAGATTGTCTGTTCAAACATTTCAGAGCAATGCTGTTTTCTTCTCTAATCACCTCAGCTACACTGCCATGATCCTCCCAAATTTCACTTTTTTGTCTTTTCACTATTGTAGTATCTGCTGTCTTTACCAGCTTTTTGTTATTGTGCACTTTCCATTTCCAGAATGTACCTTGACATCACTGACGCTTCTTCTGCACAGGTGCCTGGAACACCAAGATCCAAAGTTTTCTTTCATCCATGGAAGTGTATCTGGATTTGCAGATCCTTGATGTTCTGCACACAGCAACTCCTGGGTCAAATCAAATATAACCTGAAACAGCAAAAGCAGAGCACTAATATAAGCTGACTCTCACTGGTGCTCCTCCAAAAGTTCTCTGAGCACTCCAGAAGGATGTTTGGCCTGTAGCTGATGTCATGATGACCATTGCCTAATTAAATCCATACAGCAGAAGGTACTCACTAAGTCTACTTGGCTTATACAAGAGGCCTTGACTGGACCCTTTAATCTTCTTGTGCAGACAGAGGTCCACAAGACTCAATAGTTTCAGGATGCTGAGGAACACAAAGATCTCTCCAAACTCAGCAGGACATTCAAGGCAGGAGATTGGACTCTTCAGTCTGCAACTTTCCAAGCAGCTTGGGTTTTTCTGAATAGACCCAGACCAGACTCTGAGCTGGGTGTCCAGGGTCTGGTCATTGAAGAGCTCTAGCAAAAGACTTGTACCAGAGCAACAACATCTAATCCAGTGGGAGTTATTTTGCAGTAGGTTACCAGGACCATTATTTTGCAACACCTCTTTCAGTGTTCTTTTAGCCATATTTAGTGTTAGCAGCTAGTATCATATGAAGCACTAAATACTACACGAGTCAGCCTACAGAGCACTAGAAAAATTTAATAACAGTTAGAGCTTTAAAAATACCTGATTATACATCCTCTTGCTTTCTGTTTCCAAATCATTCCCTGGGAGATCATTAAATTCACAGTTCTTTGGCACACCGATTCTCCTGAAATTTGAATATATGTTTTCTGCAGTCCATAATTCTTCTACAGCAGATGCAGAGAATTTCTTAACATATGAAGTGCAATGTGGTATCACAAGGGGAACTTCCACAGTTTTTTTCCATGGAGCCGAGTGCCACTGATCTGATTTGTACAAGTATAGCTTTTGTGTTTGTCTTGCTGGCATATATTGGTCTGAGTAAGGCTGATCAAAGTCTTCAGAGCTTCCAAAAATACCAGCATCAAGGATTTTTCTAAGAAGCTTTAATAAAGAGAAAAAGAAAAATCAGATGACATAGTCCATATTTTTCCACAATTTTTAGAGGTATTATGGTTATTAGGAACTGATTAGGGTTACACCTAAAATCAGCTTCCTACTCATGTGCTCAAGGAAAGGCTGATGTGTCATTTTGAAGTATCTTTATTACTGTACTTGGGAAGATTCAAAATAAGAATTCCAAATCTGGAGTTCTATGAAAATTTTCCATACTTTAAAATATTTCTGTTCTGAATTGCAACCACTCTCTCCAATCCCCCAAAGCAAAACTTCCTTTTTTAAGCTTTGTGTGGTAGTTCCTCCTGATAGACTAGTTACAGTCATCCCTCTGCTCTACTCATCCTTGCCCCCCATACACATGCTGTGAATGAGTCAGATTAAGTGAGCAATCTGGTTCTAAGTATTGACATGATGCAATTTTTATGGATGATTAAAACCAACTGGGCAACACAAGTGCTTGCCCATTGCAGGGCCAACACCTAAGCAAACAAAAACGTTCTGACTGTACTTACTGGCAAAGCAGTTGGAGAAATCATCTCTGAAGATGAATGAAATATCTTGTCTGCTTTTGATTCATGTTTTCTCTTTATCTTCTTATACTCCTTAACTGCATCACCTACAAATTTTCTTATGATTCTTTCTGCTACTGTGTGACCATGAATATCAAAATCACAGAGTAAGCCATCAAAAACATTTGGGGATTGTTCAGGTAAATTTGCAGCTGAATTTTCTTTCAGAAGAAAGAGTCTTTGATTATCTTCTTGTCTTAGGCCTTTGCTGTAACTCATCATGTCTTTCTGAAAGGTGCTTTTATATTTGTGTTGAGCTGTTGCAGAAAAAGCAATTAAAGTATCAAACATTTTTTTAAAGAGTTCACTTGTAATATCATCAGCAACTTTATTTCTTTTTTGATCCTCCACCAAGCAACAAATACTTTTGCTTGTGTTCACCTCATTCATGTTACCAATCTTACTTTTCACTGGAAGCACGTCTGCAAGTATCCTTTGTTTTATTTGTGTCAGCTCCAGGTTTTCTTTATCTGATCCCAAGCACAGGAAGTTATTTTGACAGAGGAATTCATTATACTTAGACTGGTTATAACATGGAAGCTTTGGCCCTTTTGCAGACAGCAAGGCCATGTGTAACTTAGACTGGTTTTCTTTCACTTCTGATCCTCCTGCACCATTGGCCTCTTCTGCTTTCTGCTGTGTGAGCCCTCCTTCCTTCTTATCATCTTCAGAGTATCTGCAGTCTCCTTTGAAGGATTTATCATCATCATCACCACAGTCTGAGTCTTCATGCCCAGTGGAATTGGAACCATTTTTGTCAGCCCCCAAGAGGTGTGAAATCTCCTCAGGTCTGACAAAGACACCACAGTGCTGAGCACACTCAAAATACTTCACCCCTTTGTAAGTTCCAGCATTATCCCCTTCAGCCTTGTCAAGAGCAACACCAGCCCAATGGCCACTATCAAAGCAGGTCCGTCCTTTGAACATTAAGGTTCCAGGCTGGCTTTGCTTTACTAACACTCTGTCTCCAATTTCAAATGACAATAACGGGTCATCACTGTCCTCCTCATCTTTGGGCAGTGCTAAGTATGTTTTGCATGGTTTCATCTGGAGGTCAGGACTTTCACTGACCTGACCAGAAGAAACAGGACTTGACACAGGCAGAAGCTCCAAATGCTGCAAAGTTGTCCCACCTTCTCCTTGGTGGTGTTCTACTAAGCCCCCTTTTGCACTGGAAATTTCCTTAACTAAAGATTTTCCTGAGAGACTACCATCTTGAGGTGAAAAAGCACCAGTTGTCTCTTGATAGAGCAGAGAAAATTCCTCAGGCACAGTGTTATCAGGTAATGGGGGTAATGCATCCATTTTCAGTGATACATCTTCATCCATACACTGTCTAGTCTCTGAGACTGTCATTTGTTCTGGTGGAGGTGGGAAATCATCCACACCGAAGGTAGAATCATCATTTTTCATTGCATCTGCACCTAAAGGAGGAGCAGGAAGATCTTCACTGAGAAATGACAAATCCTTTTTGCTGGAGGATGGCAAGTCAGCACTTCCATAGGACAATACTTCATCCACAGGAGACAGGATTTCTGACAAGGTATCCTCATCAGTTGGAGGGAGACCCTCATCACTAATAAAGATTGCATCTTCTTCAGCTTTGGAAGAGCAGTTCTCAGCTTGAAGCAATTGCTTTTCTGAGGAGACAGGAGAAGGCAATCCCCTCCTTGCTTCCTTTATGGCTTGCCTTCCAGTTGTGGAATTATTCTGATTTCCTGTGGCCTTCCTTTGTAAAGACTCACATGAATTGCTTTCTGTATGGGCTTCCTCAGAAATTCCTGGCGTGGTTGTGGTACTGGTATTGACTTCACTGGATGTGAGCCTCTCATTCAAAAGTTGTACATGACTATTTTTGCAGCCTGAAGCTGATAAGTTTCTTGGAGATAGCCATGCTAATAGTTTGTTATTTGTAGTATCTTTCTCAGATGGAAAAGAGGCATCGTTCCCAAGCGGGTCAGTAATCAAGTCTAGATGTTTCAAAGAACCTGTCAGTGGAAACTCCATTAGGTCTCTATTGTGAGCCACAAATAAACTGTTAATTCCACCATCCTTTTTCACTCTCTTGGCTGTAGAATCAGGTTTTTGCTGTTCAAAGGTTTTAGGTGAGTCAGTATCATCACTGCCTGAGGAACTGGCAACTGCATCTTTACCCTGTTTTGTGGTCTCCTGAGACCAGGTTTTGTTTTTACTGTAGTTTTCTGTGGCATCCATATGTGGCTCCTCCATTCCTTTGGCAGGGTTATCAGACAGGGAGGAACCTGCTGACTTGGTTTTGGAAGCATTTGCTCCACCTGATGGACTATAAGAGAGCAAATCATCAGTGCAGCCGTGATGTGAAACATCTCCAGGGTATTTCTGGGAGCAAGATGAAATCTCAGCGCCGTCATCCTTGGGCACTTGATGTTCATTGTGTTTGTCACTAGGAAATGTTTTCTTTCCATTCCTTATTGCTATTAACGTCTCTCTTGAAAGGTTGGGAAACACATCACTGTTGTCATAGACAAACTCTTCTGGGATACTCACATCCGTGTCCTCCCCATTTTTCAGCTCTAATTCAGAGTCTGAAATGGAGCTTTTCGAGATGTCAATCCACACTGCAGACACTTTCTGAAATTCTGGGAGGGAAGAACCCAACGTGGCACTTTCACACCTCAGAGAGAAATCGTTTGACTTGGATTCAGTGGAATTTAATCCTTTGGAAAATGCTTTTAAGTTTAGTTCTTCCTCAGAAACTTCAAGAGAAATAGCATCCAAATGCTTCAAACACTGACTGCCATCCACCTGATGCCTCTCACAAGGGACAGGCACTTCCAATTCTTCAACTGATACTTAAAAGAATTAAAAAAAAATAAATTAATATTTCAGAAAAAAAAATTTAAATAAGAGATTGCTGACAAATAACTTAGAATTCAAATCTAATAATCCTCAGCTATAATTTTCATTCAGAACAGTAGCATTAAACATACAGTCAAAATTAGGACTATTTTTATTATTGCACCAAAATCAGACTTCTCACATGAAGATGAGGCCTCAGCTATAATTTTCATTCAGAACAGTAGCATTAAACATACAGTCAAAATTAGGACTATTTTTAATATTATTGCACCAAAAAATGAAAATCAGACTTCTCAAATAAAGATGAGGAACTCAGTAATGTAACAAACACAAATACAATAGTATATTTTAGTCCAGAGAGTCTGAATGCAGCATTTTCATTACGATCTCTATTAATTTAGTCCAGTTTTATGTTTTATATGTCCTACTTACAGTAAGAAATATGAGCCAAGGATAAAACCTGGAAACAAAAGTAACTGCAGCATGTCCTGTCCAAGTCTATCTTTGACTGATCTATGTTCTTTTAAGAAACACCCTTAATTTTTTTAAATGCCTCACAAGAAAGTAAATTGTTAATGACACAATCAGAACAAGCTATGCTTTTGCTCTGAGGAAGCACTGTAATCATATCTCACCATAAAACTTTGAAAGATCTCCATCATCTCACCTAGAACTGATTTATATATTGGGTAGGGTGAGCAAGACACTGAGGTAATAAATGAGAAGATTGTCTCTCTTTCTGTCTGGATTAAAGTTTGATTGAAGTGGTTGAAACAGAATGGACATGATAGCATTAAATATGATTTACCAGTTCCTTCAAGAGTGTTTTCTGCCTGACTTAGGCATGAGTTACACAAGGGAGAAAGCACCCCCAAGTCTTTCACTGGGAACTTGCTGTCACATGGATTAATAACTCCATTGTCTTTAGGATCTGCCTTTGGGTTTGAAATAAGTGGCTTTTCCTCCAGCACAGATTCCTAGAATGTAAATATTTAAGAGACAGAGTTAATATCTTAAAAAAGGACTCTGCTGTTGGCAGAGTGGCACAAAAAAAATGTTGAAATCAGTTTAAATCCACACATTCACACTAAGATATATGGACTCCATGGACTCCAGTGCATATATCCCCATGCTGGGGCTGTGTCAGTGATGGAGGAAATAAGAAAGGGACTGTTTTCTGCAGCTGCTATGGGCAAACAGGCTGCTGCTCCAGGGACAGGTTTACTGGGCAAAAAATGGAATTCCAGAGGTGATCCTTACCAGAAATGCACATTTTCTGCCTTCTCTTGCAATGGGTGTGCTTATGGGCTCCTCCATCCTCACTGAATCTGCATGTTCCAGAGGTAATAAAACATGATCCTGAGCATTAAGCCCTGAAAGGCACAACATTAAGTTACAATATTTCCAATTGTCACTTTATTTCATTAATAACTTGACTGTAGCTTTTTGTTTAGCTTAATGAAAAGGTTTAAAGATATTTATTGAGTAACTTCGTTTTGCCCTACGTGTTCCTTGTCACACCAACAGAAGCTGAAAGGACCGATGGCCTCATTTATCCAGTCATCACATATCACCCAGTAGCACCAGTGAAGCCCATTTCCAGTCTTTCTTGTTTTGTTGAGGTAGCAGCTATGCACAGACCAACTTACACCCTCATTACACCCTTTGGTTAACTCTGAACAGATCCTGATGCCAAAAGCAAGGCTGGAGGTAACCAAGGAACAGATCAACATCACAAGTTCTGTCTCAGAGTCTAATTAGCTCAGCAATCCTCTTCTAAAATACCATTTGAGCTGCACCAAAGAACAGCTGAGACTTCAGCTTTTGCCCCAAGTCTTTTAGTATGACTAAGTGGTGACAAACATGGTTTCTCTTCTTTGAGTACCTGTTTTTTCACAGTCTTTAATCCTAAACACCAAGCCTGTGGTTTGGCCAGTAGCAGCATCAGGACTTTGTGCACCAAGAGACTGTTCCAAACCTGGGCACTCCTCTGCCTGTTTCTGGTGTCTTACCAGTGTTTTCTTCTTCTCAGAAAACCTGTAGACAGACAAAGAATTAATGACTGGAAGTTATTTTCATGTTTCTCAGTTAATAATGACAAATCTATATGAAGTCAATAAAGGTATGAATTAAATGCTTCTGGTAGTGCTGATAGTACCTGTAGAGAGCTCACATGCACAATTTTATAAAGCAGCAAATTAATAAAGACAGAAGCACTCTGAATACTGTATTTATTTCTCCATTTCCCTCCCTCTCCCTTGATACTCTGCTTCATAGAGTTAGGTTCCTAATCTTCATAGACAAGAATAGGAGGAGACCAAGGAAATCATCAGCACTGAAAAGGCAAATCCAGGGTCAAACTCTGAGCCCCTGTGCCTCCTCCATTTCCAATCCATGATACAGCATCTGATTCCAACAGATCCTGTTACATTTTCCACTTGGAATATAGCATGGCAACTTTATGGACATTTGGAACATTAGATACTGATGGTGATGGTGACTTTGAACTTTCTAAGCAGTCTCCTTATTGCAAAAGCACAAGGCTACACAGTTCCCACTCAGGCATTTCCATCAGTGGTAGAAGTTCTAGAATACACAGCTAAGTAAGTTATTCTCTTCAGGAAAAGCAGCAATCCACACGTGGGTGTTCTGTTTTCATTTTGCTAGGGATCTGAGGAAATTTTATCCTAACAATAGCAGTTTGAAAGGTTATGTATTCTTGAATAGATTAAAATGTACAATGTAACTGTATCTACAAGCTAAATTCCTATTCCTTTTTTTAAATATAAAAAAAAATTCCACCTTGAGTATCCAACATCACTATTTGATGACTTCCAAATAAGTATCCCAATTCAGAAGATATATTTCCAATTCTTAGCTAAAAGCTTGTCCATTTATAATAATTACGAGTTCCTGGATTCTTTGTTTCTAGCATTAAACACCCATTAAAAAAAATCCCCAAACCAGCAGTTTCTCTCTGTATGTTGGTCATCTATTATTCCAGTTTACTTTCATTTTTGAGAGTGTTTCCCAGTCCTTTCCATCCCTGCTTATTAACAATCCTCCTGATCAGTAGAAAATCTGCACATACCTGTGTGATGGATAGATACTGTAATGACCACTCTGCCCTCTTGCCCAGGAAAGATCTATAGACAACCATGCAGCAGCCAGGGCTGGGGAGCATCACGAGTTCCACCAGACCCTGTCTGCTCTAGACCCATGCCAATATTCACTGTTCTCCTACGAGCAGGCTTGTCAGTAATAAGAAGTGAAAGCACAGCCAAGAAACCTTTTAAAGATTTCAGTGACTTGTAATCAATAACACCATTAATTATAGATCGGTTCCATGCAGGGATTTATTTGAAAGCCTTTCCCTGTGGGGGCTTAAGTAAAGGTACAAACCTGACTCAGTCTGCTAAAGGTCTGGGATGAAGAGGGTTTTTTTTAATTCATATAGATATCTATTTGTCTTTAATAGCATTTGGTTGTGTTTTGTTGTTTGTTGGTTTGGGGATTTTTTTTCTCCTGAAGGAAACTAGGTTCTTATTCATCTGAGCCCATTTTGGAAGGCTGTTGTGAGCAGCTGGATCCT
>NW_008580986.1:1896-16433 GCF_000691845.1 Merops nubicus | reverse complement strand
AGCAGGAAGCAAAGAGGGATGCTGGGGATCCAGTGCTCCCTCAGCACAGTCCCAAGCTCCTGAACACCACTGCTGGGGAGCATTTTACATGACACTCCACACTTCAGCTGAGGCATAAAATTAAACCCCATGCTGTACAAAACCCTTCTGTGGTTAAATCCTGAGTGAAACACAAACCTCCTGCGAGGGGTTAAGTGGCACCTGGGCTTAGAGCCAGAGGATGACAGAGGAGTGAATTTCACCAATTAAATCAATACATTCCTACTCCTTCTGCATGGGTATTTTGAAGTCTAATTAATATATAGTTGCAAAGTGTTTTGAGTTTGTAGTTAAAAGCCATCATGAAAATGTGAATTATCATTAGCAGTGGTGTGGCATCATTAAAAACCATCCTGGTTATTAGTGCCACGTAAATTAAGCTTGCCTATGCCTGGCATCAGAGCTACATTTGTTTCTAACAGTGCAGTGACAGGTCCCAGTGCCACAGATTTAGATAACACTGCTGAACATTTTATAGTGCTGATAATCATAATAAAATGTTTACCTGCTTGCACAACAATGGGGAGTTAAAAAAATTCATGTATAAAGCCTGCAAGGATCAGCTCTCTTAAAGCACAGAGGATTGTGACACTGAACACAGGAGCATGGAGCTGCTCTAGTGAAAGCACAACTGCCCAGGGATGTGCTGGGTTTTTTTTTACATCAGAAGAGTCACTTCTAAACAGTACACGTGGTGTAAATAGTGACTCAACTTCCTGTTAAAAAAATCAGGGTTTCACTTAAAACACATTCCCTCTGTGCAGAAGGGGATTCTTTTAAAAAGAAGGGGGAAATCTGAAATAAAGGTAGTTTCTTACTGATATGTTGAAGTGATGAATGGATTGTACCTGAAGAATTTCACTGTCACAGAAAGGATCTCCAGCTAGGGATCCAGACACCTTAAATTACTCAGTGCTGCTCACATACCTTGCAATAAGCTGGTCCCTGCCCTGAGGAACTTACCATTTTGGACATCTGAAGAACAGAAATAAAGAGTAAGGCAATATTGGTCAGAAGGATAAGCAGCAATCTTGATGCATCAACTGCCTGAACACAAACGTTTTGAAAACTTGTTATACAACTCCCTGTCGGGATCATTCAAAGCTCCCAGGATTATCTAGGGCAGAACTACTTCCATCTCCTCCACTGGAGGGGTTCTGGTCTTCAGCTGTGACTGTGGGAAGGGCTCTACTTACCCCTCATATTTCTTGCTGTGTTTATTCTTGAGCTGGACACAACTCTCTCTGTTGCCTGAGAGATTGGGATGGGCTGTAGACTCTGAAGAGGAGTATAACTTGGGGCTGAAAAAAGGTCTCATTGTCTTCATCTTTAATGGTCTTTCAGTTGCTGGGTTCCTTGTGAGCTAAAAGGAAAAGGTAACACAAGGTTTCACCTGAGTTCCTTAGCTAGAGCATCAGCTCTGCCTTCAGCTGCTACCCACTGAGACATCTAGTGACTGAGACTGAATAACCTCTTGCTTCCCAGCCAAACCGTGCAGCTCCTCCTGGAGTTGTGCCGTTGAATGCTGCATCATCAAGATTTCTCTCTGCTGCTTTAATAAAAGCTTTCTTTCTTGGTGGGCTGCCCTGTAGAGGTTTTGCAGGTGCTGGATTTCCGCCTACGCAAAGCAGAAGAAAGATGGAAGAGAGCTAAGATAGCAAAGAAAAGACCTACTTAAAAAAAAATGTATAAAAATAAAAGTGTATAAAAAAGACAATACTACTCCCAAAATATCCTGAAAGCTCAATACACAGGTTTTGTTCCTCATTTTGTAAAAAAAAGAATTGCAGTTTTATTTGTCACTGACGCTGACTGGGGGTTACCTGTGGAAGCTACTGACAAGTAAGGGGATATTTCAGTGCCTGAGAAATAGGGTTTCTGAGAGGTGAGACCTTTGGAAATGAATTATCTTCAGGCCATTCCAAACTACAGGATGCTTGTGGTTTGCACAGGAATTCCTTGCACTAAAGGAGAGGCTTGTAATACATAAAGAGTAGGACAGAAATTTTCAGACTATCCATATAATTAGGAGCCCAGCATTCCTCTCAGTAGCAGGAGAGCTATAAAATTAACAGATTCATCTATTTCAACATCAGAAGCATAAATCAGGGAAATCCTACATTATATCACCCGTTTGTTGTGCCACAAAAAATCCACAACAGTACAGTGGCAGAAATAAAAAGGTGTTTTCTTCTCTCAAAGATTTACAGACTGCTGACTTCAACACAAAAAAAACACCTCACAGTGTAGGAGGCAAAGCAGAATAATGCATGCTAAATACAACCAGGGACTTTTTTTAAACAAACCCAACCCCACTTGCTCCAGCAGCTCCAGGTACCTCCCCATGCTGTGTCCTCCCACTCTTTAGCAGATGAAATCCAGCTCCTCTTGCTGCAGTATTACCTGCTCCTGCTTCAGCTCTCTGAGGATTTTGTGCTGCTTTGTGGCTATGGCAGAGGCTCCCTTACTGTCCTGCAGGTTTTCCAGGCAGCTAGAGACCAGAGAAGGGTGGGGATCACAATCAGATAATTAAATGCCATTAATCTACTCTTCTTCAGAAAACAGTGTCACAGGGATTGAAGCAAAGCTTCTCTCAAAGCCACTGTAAAAGCAGCAGTAGCTATAGAAGGCTCTGCAGGAAATCCCTGGGGGACATCTCATCACTTGGTGGTGCCCTGCCCCTGTGCCTCACCGTTTCTGGTGGCCCAGCCAGGCCAGCTCAGCCCTGGCTCTCTCCTGGAGAGCTCTCTTGCGGAGCTTGAGGAGGGCAGCCTGGTGTCGAGCTCGCAGCTCCTCTCCCCTCAGACACTGCTCTGCCATGGCCAGGCTGAAAGAGCAGAAGGTGCTGGAGCCCCCGTAGTGCTGGCCAACATCACTCCACTGGGGACAGAGCAGAAGATTTGTGTTCGTTGGAGAAACGCCACGTGGTGATTGATTCAACACAGTCACTGAGAGCCAAAAAATCCCCCCCAGAAAAATAAACATCCCCCCCAATAGTACAACAACTGGTGTTACCTGGCTGGCAGAGCTGGCTCGTTCACTGCTCTCTCCAGAGTCATCCCCTGCACTCATCTCCTCACGGGGAAGATTCACTGGTGGGGACAACAGATTCAAGGTTTGTTGGTTGTGCTCTGCTGGCAGGGATCCTAAGAAGACTTTAAATCACCATAAGCAAAATATTTCCCCATAACAGAAAGAAAAAAGACCCCTCAGATGGTTCCTATAGTCCACAAGTTCAAGGTGCCTTTGCAAAGACTCAGCAGCAGGAGCCTGAGGAGTCACCCCCTGGCTGTTCATCCACAGGAGCCAGTCATGGACACAGACCTCACTTGCAACTGAAATCATGATAAAACACTAAAAAGAAAAAAGCTGGCCAATAAATCGGGTCCATAACTCTCAACTCCCATGGTTATTTTCTATAGCAGGCTCAGGAGTACAAAGGGAGACTGCAATGATTCAAATATGCATCATGAATTAAGTATTTAGGTCAAAATTTTCAGAACCAGTTAGCAAATGAGCAGAGTTCATGATTACAGGCTCCAGCCCCTGCACGCTGTGCTGCTTCTCATGTCATGCTAAGAAGTGGTGTCTGCCCAATACCAAACCCTTGAACTTGGCATTCACCTTCTTGAAGCACTGGGCAGTAGGAGTCCCTTCCTGCCAGGGGTTTTCTTTCTTCCACCACTTTGGGATGCACTGGGCTGTGATCTCTTTTCCTCTCCAGTGTTGACTGTTTCAGTGAGTGCATCTCTTGCTTACTGAAGAAAGGAAATATTTTCTTATTGCAGGCAGAGACACTATTTTATTTCCTAGCTTTCATAACAAACTCCTCTATGGAGGCCAAATCTTCTTCAGACTAGCACAGTGCTCAATTTTACACAATATTGGAAGTTTTACTTGTGCAAAGGTACCTTGTGGTAATTGTATCTCAAGTCTTTAATCAATTCCACTTGAAATGAACATAAAAATGTGCATGCATAATGTCCACGTTCCTGCCAAGGTATATGATAGTAAAGCAAAATGAAGAAAATATTTTCCCTATAAGTTTCAAAGGGGCTTCTACATTTTAAAAAATGCAAACTCTCCCACAGCGTTGGGCAGGTGGTTAAACTGAGGTTTGTGCTTAAATTAAAGTAGAGAGACTATCACCAAGACAGATATTTCACAGCAGAGATCTGGGTGAATAAAATTGTTTGGCCATAGTCTTAAGGACAACGTGGCAGCCGTGTAAGCTGTTCCCAAATGACTTGAACATCCAGTTTAGAAACAACACAGCACAAATGCTGTGCTGCCTCATCCATTCCTAGAGTCAAAGCCATCATTTTGTGCCTTGTTGTAACTGCCTTCTGTACCTGCTAGCTGTGTTGGCACCTTCCAGCTGGTATCTGCTCCGTGCCAGCTCTGTGTGGTCCAGTCCTGGCACAGAAAGGTGGCTGCCTTTGGAGCTGCTGCTCACCTGCAAACACAAGGATGGACCACAGCCCTGAAGGAGTTTTTTGAAAGGCAGAACTTCTAAGCCTTGTTCTCTTCCTCTTGGGAAAGCCCTTCGTTGTAGATAATGCTTCTCACATGTCAATAATTCCTAAAGAGTTGGATTAATTAATGTGCTAGATGCTACTCACAGTGAAATAACTGTGTGGGCACATGGAAATGAGGTAGCACGACAGCTCACAAACTCTTGTGTGCTTAGAGCTGCTTTCATGGGAGTCAGAATACTGTGCTCACCCCAAGGGCTTTAAAAAAATAACATACAGGGATCACTTCTGGACTGTTCAAACATATTGAAGGTATTAATAGAGCTAAAGTATCCTCCAAAGCAAACACTCTGAATGACATAACTAGAGCTTGGAGTTGCACACGAGGTCTGAGCTTGTGGGGCTGAGTTCTTCTTTTGATCCTAGCTGACTTCACAATCTGGGGCTGGAAGGGAAACCACAAGTACTTTTTGGTCAAGATTAGCATCTCACTAGGCTCTGAAATCTGAGCAAATACCTGTTTAATAACTATATCTTGAGGACCTAAACCCCTCCTCTTCGTTTTCCAGCCAACGCAGCCATAGACACCAAAAGCTGCAGCACCCAAGTGATTCCACATCAACAGTCCAAACAACAGGCTAATGGACTCTGTTACCTGAGGCAGCTGAACAATTCCCCAAAGTTACCCTCCTCTACTGTTTTTATCAGTTAAGAAAATTAATCAAAATTAAGGTGAGAAAGAGAACCAGTGGGGGCTGAAGGAACATTTTGCTGACTCCAGAAGTGGTACCACAGGGTCTGAAATGATAACTTACCTCTGAGCTGGGCTGCAGCAGGTCACTCAAAAACCTCTGGCTTTCCTGAAGCTCTAGCCTTGCTTTCTCCCTCAGCACTGTGAGCTGCTGTTTCTGCTGGAGCTGATGTACCTGCAATAAATGATATTTTTAACCAAGCCACATGATTCCTCAGAACTAGGGAGCAAAGGGCAGCAGACTCCAAGGGGAGGCAGCACAGGTATTGTGCAGCTGACTCCTGTTGCATCCTGCTGCCTTTGCAAGGCAGGACAAATACCTGTTTGGCTGCAGCAGAGTGATGTATTCTTGCTCACCAGTGCTAGAATAAGATCTCCAAAGAGCAACTTAAGGCTAGTACCTGTCCCTTACAGCTCCATGGGGTTTGTAAAGCTGATGCAGTCAGCTGGTGATAGCCTGAATACACCTGAACCCAGGGGTAGCTATCACCTTTTCACCTGGGCTAGCAGAACTGGAGTTGTTCTCTCCTTGCTGCATAGGTTGCTCACTGTACCTTCAGTTTGTGAGCCAGCAGTAGGGAGGTTTGCCTCAAATTGTCCAGATGGCTCCTGTGCTTCTCTCCTGGGGCTGTGTAGGTAGGTTCTCCCTCACCTGCAGAACCTTAGGAAATAAATGTTAACAGTCATTATTACTTAATTAAAAAAAAAAAGTAAATAATAATTAAAACAGCCCCAAACAATCTGTGCTCCATTTAATAGGTCCCAGCTGGAGAAAGTGTCAGAGTTTACCAGAGGGAGGCAGTGGAAGCAGTTCTCCTTCAGATTCCACTCCCTGCCCTGAAAATCTGTTTCTATGCTGTCAAAATCCTTGGAAATTTAAGGCCTTTTAAGCGTTTTGCCAGCAGGGTCACCACTGAGACCAGCACACCTTGTAAATAACCTCACAGCACTGTGATAGTTTCAGTGAGGTCCCAGAGCATCTGCTGCTCAGCAGCCACTGCTGCATTTCAGGCTGTGCTTCTCAAAACACCCCTGAGTCCTAATACACCGACTTAAACAAGGGATCACCAAAAGGGAAAGGGGAGAGGTGTAGTTCCTAACTGCAGTTACCTTCTGAATCCTCCCTGGACCTATTTTTTGGAAGCGTCCCAAATCTGACATCTGCCTCTGTTCCTGGGAGAACCTCTCTGCATACATTTACTTCTACCATATTTGAAGAGGGAAAATGTCACTATCTACATCTTGGCAAGAAATCTGTTAGCATAAAGTCCTGCAGGTACAGGGGAGAGGGGAAGAAGTAGCACTGAGGAGGGGTTATGCCAGGAAGGAGAATGACAGGGGAGCAATTCCTGCCTGAAGTCCAGAGCCTGGGTTACGGTCACTCCTGTTCCCACTGCTCCTTCGCTGCTCCAACAGGATCAGACAAAAGAAGTTACAAAAGAAGAAAATCTCCAGCTTGGTCCCTGCTCTGAGAACTCGAGCAGCATCCCGTGTGCCTTCTGCATCTTGTGGGGCTGCAGCCTTGACTTCTCTCTTTTGTCACAGGGGGAACAAACTCGTGGAAGAAAGATTTTGCATTTAAGGAGGGGGAAAAACTCTTGTTCCAGGTGCACCTATTTCACTGCAGCTTCCTCACTGTAGCAGCCCTGTCTGTCTCTCAGAGTATAGGTGATGTAATGTTTACCAGTGATATGTTCTTGGCTGCTTGGAGCTTCTCAGATGAATTGCTGAGCTTATGCAAACAGGTTGTGTGTTTACTCTGTGCTGGGCCACTGTCACAGCAACCAGAGTCATAAATGAAGTGTGGGTCATAAATAGAAATAGGTTTGACTTGGAAACTTGAGCCAAAAGCCCTGTCCCTGTCCAGATTGTCTGAATCCAAGTCACCCCACGTCTCAGGATGAGCCCATGACATGTGAGGTTTGTTTTTCCTTTAAATACTGAATGATCTTTAGCAGGGAGGGAGCAGAGACGTGGGCTGCTTTGCATGCCAGGATGCTTCTTGTGTTTACATGGATGTGAGTGAAATAAAATGTTAATGCTTGAAGCCTGATGCAGATTTTCTATTAAAATGCTTCTGTGTTTTCATAAAAAGCAAATTTCACTTATTGCTTACAGTGTTGCTATGAGAGGCTTTTCTTAACCTCTTAATCAAGAGACCAGATGAAGATCTTGGGTTTTATTTCAGCACTGCATATCTCCTGGTTCTGGAAGGTTGCTTGAAAAGGCAAAATTATACTGAATTACCTAGAAAACACATGCCAAATAAAGAGTTCATCCTTTTAAAATGATTTCTGCTTTTACCCCAATCTTTCTAATTTTGAGGACTGATTCAGGCTCTTTAATGCTTATAGTTACCAGAGATGATTTTGTGGAATGGTTTATTTAGCAGAATCCTGTGGGTGAAAGAGCTGCTGTTTCTACAGGGAAGTTTTATTACTGGTTTTAAGCAATATAGTAGAAAAAAAGACAAGTGAACTGTTTTTTAGTGGGTATACAGGCAGCTCATCACTTTCAGAAGCCAGATGAGGATGCTTCCTTCAATACTAAGAAATAAGGTTGTTTTACAAAAAACATTTACCAGCTAAATACATAGATGTCAAGTTCTCTTAGTAGCCTTTAATACTAATAACTGGGCCATTTGGAAGTATGGTAATCGAGTAGGATATCGTTTAAAAGTGACAAATATTTTCAATTTGTACCTCAGACTGGACAATTTTATTGTTCTGCTCAAAGACTGACCACTGGTATCGATCTCAAAGTGAACAAAAAATGTGTTCTGATTTGGTTTCACTCCTTTTGAACATAATTTTCCTAATTGTGACTATTTGCAGATGCATCTCTTGTGTTGTAACATCCTCTGTTAAAGAAACACCATCTGGCTAAACTTCACGTCCTCTTAGGTTATGATGAATGGCATTTTACTGCATACCCAGAGAGCTTCAATGTACATATGCTCTGGCTTTTTAAAAAAAATGCTATTTATTAAATCACTTTCCGCTGCACCTGCAGAATCTCAGCAGAGCCCTGTAGAATCTCTGTGACATATAATTTAAAAAGCTGGGCTAAAAGTCTCATTTTTCTAATCACTTGAAGCTAGGCAGAAGCACTTACTGCTGCTTTACTCAAGGACAGCTTTTTCTCTTTCTGCCCATGTCAGCAATCAGTCCAAACCAGTTATTATAAAAATACATACTTGCAACTTTAGATGCACGCTCAACTTTGGCTACACTGTTGCTTGGAGGCCTGTGAAGATGGGGTGCAAAGCCCTGAAATGCTGCTGTGGGATGGAGCAACAGATCCAGCAGGGATTGACTATTTGGCACCCAGGTCAGGGCAATCCTTCCCCTCCCCAGAATGACTGTGCTGGCTCAATTGCTTTATGATGTTAGGATGCTCTTCAGATAAGGGAAGGGATGGGTGAAACAGCACCCAGGCATTTCAGGACTTTGTTAGGGTGCAGGGATGGAGTGTGATGATCACCTGTAGTGATGGCAGGTAAATGGAGATACAGAGAAGGGGTTGGCTAACTCCTGATCCCAGCTGAGGTCCTCAGCCCAGGCAGACAGCACGGCTGTTTGGCCCTTCTTCACAAGACCTGTGAGCCAAGATGCTCTAAACTTGAAGACTGTGCTTGTTTACTCAGAAGATCAATGGCCTGATCTGCATTCTTGAGTACCTCAGGGAATCTCTATTTCCACACCTGCTGCAGCAGTTTCTTCTCCCAAGAAATGCATCTGGTATCCCGCCTGCCATCGGAGAGTAGCTGCTTGCTGAACAAGGGGATTAATGTGGCCTGTCCTGCTCCTGTCCTCTGCATATCTTGTGTTTATGGCTAAATCCTCTCGTGCAGAAGGTTGGCCAGAGTTCAGCTTCCAGCCAGATGTTGCAGCACATGGCAATACCTCACCCTGCTGCTGCCCCTTCCACGTGTGGCGTGTCACATCCGAGCAGCTCTTGCTGCAGACTAGCAAGGGAGAGCTGGCCCTGGCCAGAACCCTCAGTTTCCATGGAGTGTTCCTTCTATCACTCACCAATTACACTAAATTCCCCCAACCCAGGACACCAAAGCCACAGCCTGTGTGGCAAAGGACTCCACAGGGTAAGAAATACACACGCGTGCCCACGTGCTTTGAGTGGCACTGCACAAGTGACAGCACCCTGTGGGGCTGTGGCATGGAGAGGGACAAAGCCCTGAACTCTGCTGCCCACACAGGCTGTAGGACCACTGATCAGCCAGCTCATAAGCAATACAAACACAGTCTCTGGGTGTATGGGAGAAAACTAGTTCAGAGGGAGAACACTGGTATCAAAGGCAGCAAGAGCAATGCTCCAGAGCAACCCCCCCTTGCCTGTGCCAGAGCCATGCCATGCTCCAGTGATGCCATCCCTGCCAGCTGCCTTGGAGATGTTCAAAGGCTGATGATGCAGCTCACTGAAGCTTCACCAGGCAGAAGCTTTGTAAAATACAAAAAAAAAACCAACAGTGTAGGATTTTGAAGCGAAACACGACGACCTGTCTTATCTCAAACCTATCAATCAGAGGGCAATTAGCTGAAACCATGCTGTTAATGCTTCTGGGCTGATTCCACCAACTGCATCATTTCTCCCTCTGCCAGAAGCGAGAAGGCAGCTCCCTCTAGTGCTACCAGAAAATAAATCAGCAGTGCAGGGGAAAGATGTCACAGACATGGGCTACTGGTGACCTGGCAGTGCTGGGTTAACGGTTGGACTTGATGGGCTTGAAGGTCTCTTCCAACCAGAACGATTCTGTGATTCTGTTCTATAATCTATATAAATATATTTTCTTCTATGTATTTTCTTTATAATCAAGGTTAAATTTATGCATTTTAAGAATAAAAGAGCATTCCACTTGCTTTCCTAACACAAATTCCTTTAAACTAGCAGCCGTGGGTAAGCTTCAACATTTAGAAAGTATTTTTTTAACAATAAATTTCAGCTTAGATCTCATCATCTCTCAAATAAAAAAAAAAAAGAAACAAAATCTGGCCTGATGAAATGGGTCATTTAGCCCAGTCTGACTCACAGTCCAACCACAAGGCTGTCAGCAGGGGCACAGCCTCTTCCCACCCACAAAACCAACCGAAAAATGTTGGCTTTTAAAATCACCTAGTTCCCTTATTTCACAGCAACACAGAAAATTGGGCACTGGGGGCTGTGTTCAGAGGGTGTGCTGCAGGATGGGGGGTGGTAGAGCTCAGCTCAGCTCCCCAGGGGAGAGACCTGGTGGTCTGGGAGGGATGATGGAAAGATTGTAGGTAGTGGTGTGTCTGAGCAGAGTGTGCACACCGCTTCCTCATCAGCTCACTTGGTGGGAGGTGGATACAAGAACTATGTGAAATGCTTCACAGGGATGCCCGTGGAGACAATTTCTGCCCATCCCAGCGTGTGCTTGTAGCATTTGCAGTTCTCTATTTTATACTGCCTGTGTTTAAAAGAAAATGCAACAGTTCAGGACAGGTTCAGAGTCTTACCCCAGGTAGTAAATAGTCACAAATATTTTGTGAACATCTCTTTCTTACACTGTGCTTTATTATGTTTGAAAATGAAATTTGTTATTTTGCCAGGTACGTTCACCACTAAAGATTTTCCATGTCTTTGCCCTAGCAGTTGGTGTTTAGGTGATGTGTGTGTCTTTTGAAGGTAAATATTTCTATTTTGCAGCAGTTGTTTAACTGCACATCATTATGCTGCCTGTGCACAGTGAGTTCTGTGTGCTGTGGAAGAAAACAGAACCAACTGCTGGTGTGACACGTTATAGCAGACAATACAGCCCTGCAGCTGAATGCCCTGTTCCTGAGGAGAGGGGTGAATGGATCCACTTGTGACCCATATTTCAAGCCCACATTGTCTGAGAATGACAGTTCTGTGCCTCATCTGCAGCAGCATGGCCTGGAGAGGAACTGCTGCCCTACACTCAAACCTTGGCTTGAGCTTCCCCAAACACTGTCAGCTCCTGCAAATGCCCAGGGAAGGTAAAGGGCTCTCCTGGCATAGACACCAGGCAGCAGCTCCTATTGTTCATGGGGTGAATAGTGGTGGCAGAGGCTTTTTGCCAGATAGCTTCCAGAACTGGGGCCCTTAGTTATTAATATTGAATAAACACAATGTCTTTTGCTTATGGTAAACACCCCAGACAACAGACTGACTGGCCAATCATGGAAGATGCCCTCCCAGTCCCTGGGGGGTGGGAAGAAGCATGGTAAACAACGCTGGCTTCTCCACCACCTCAAAATCCAATATTAGGTATAAAATTTTTCGGGGAAAACAATGAAGAATCCTTAATAAGAGGAAAGGCTTTGTAAGTACCCTCTTTGAGGAAAGGTTATCTGATCTTGTTCTTTTGTCTCCGAAAAGCCCTTAAAACAATGCACCATCTGCTCCTGTTTGGTGGAAGCAAGCAGAGATCTCTCCAGCCAGAGCAGCCTGCCTGCGACTGTTTGCCATTTAACCCTTTCAGCCACAAACTTTCCCTTGTTCCTATGCAGGCTGTTTGCTCTGAGCAGAGGTGGTGATGCCCTGCACACCTCCCTCGCCTTGGCCAGCCCTGCAGGACCCTCCAGCACATCTCCCTCTGCAGCCTTTGTTAACCCCTGCAAACGTTCTGTGCCTTGATGTCTCTTGCTGTACCAGTAGGATAACATCCCACCCTCATCTGGTGTGCTCAGCGTGGAGAACTAATTGCAAGACCTTCAGATAAAGAACAACTGAGACCTTCAGATGGAGCTGCAAGGTGCTGAAAACGTCTCTGAGCTGGATGGGGTTGGTTCCCTCAGGGCTGCCTGTAGCTGTCACAGTGTCACTCAGCACAGGAGCAGCAGTGACATGACCCAGCTCTGCGTGGCAAAGTCTTCCTAGTGCATTTTTAGTGGGGTGTATCTGTTAAATTGGGCAGGAAGACCGAGGGGACATTTTTTCATATATTCATTCTTCACCTTTGAAATCTGGAACGTGAACCAGCTATTTGAAATCCCCCCTCACCCTAGAAGTGTTGTCAGCCCGTGTCAGAACCATCAGCAGGGATTCTCTTGCTCACCCTTGTGCAATAGCAGAAGTGCCCTGGGAGGGCCCCAGGTGACCACAGTGCTCTGACACTTTGGGAGCTGCCACCTTACCAAAGTTCTGCTCAAAGCCATCGTAGGCATTGGGCTGTAAGCTCAGGCTGTCCCGTGTCCTCAAGCTCTCCCCAGGAGACTGGGTGGCCAGTTCCTCTTGATTCTGAGCTTTCAAAATAGTCTCACACCAGTAGTGATCCCTCTGAGCTGGGAGTGCTCTCTGCAGACTGTGTAAAGGGAAAAACAACAATTACTCAGAGAGATTTTGAGATCATGCATGCATACAAGCAATCTTTTGAACAAAAAAAAAGTTATTTTAACAAAGCTAACATTGATTATTCAATGGCAACAAAAGATGCACTGAAAAGTCATACCTGCCAAGGTACAAAATCCCCTTTCTTGCACCTTGATGTTGTCAGGGAAGCTGCCACCCCTTGCCTTTACCTACTCTAATTACAGCTCTGAAAGAGCTGGATGTTTCTCAACCTGGTGGCAAATACAAACAACCACTTTGCAGTTTTGAGGCATAATTTCTGAGGGCTGTGTGTTACAATCCGTGGCATTGTTAGGGCTTGGTTGCACAATCTAGCTCTGAACCTTGGCAGAGTTATCTGAGATCTTTACAGAAACACAAAGTACTGCTCTCTGTTCCAGTGTTTCTGGGATTTGTGCTGAGCGTGGCTGTGGCCCAGCTAAGGTTTGTTATTGATAGATATATACACTTTCATGTTCCAAAACAACATCAGCACCAAGCCCCACAAGTCTTGAAGAAGATCTCAGCTCGCTGGTTTGATTTTGGTTTGATCTATAACTAAGCTGAACTAAAAAGATTAGGAAGGAAGGTGTGAAAATGGGCATTTATTGATCACACCCCAGCTGAAACACACGCAGGGACACTGAGACTCTGAACTGGTGACAGATGTTTTCTTTTTTAGACAAAAAAAAAAATGCATGTGGAATTTTTTTTTTTATCAGCAATCAGCTTAGGGAAATCTTATTTCATTTTTCTCCTTAATAAGCTTTTCTTTGTTTTTCGTGACCCAGAAACTGCTAAAACGATTAGAACAGCTTCCACTAACACGTCTTGGATGTTGCCTTCAGAAAGTGGGAGCAAAGGTGGATGAGATTGAAGGACACTTCTTAAAAATTGAGAAAGAAAAGGATGTCTTAAAAAGCAGTTGTAATATTTGTGGGGCTGAGTGTTGCCTCTGCATTTGTGTTGCAGTTTTTTTAGTCGATGCCACCGTTTCTTTTGGCTCTTGAGAAATGGCCACTTCTGTTTGGAGAGGTTGATGCCAAGGTCCAAATCCAACCATGCCTCTTTCCTGGGAAGGCTCCTGTCCACCTCAGTGGGAGTCAGTGCAGATCCTACAGAAAATGCTGGGATGGCAGAGGAGTGCCCAGCGACCCCTCTCCAGACACCACCAGCTCTGCAGTGGGTACAAACCATCAGGATTCCCAGGTGAGGCTCTTTGGATCCACGTGGATCTGCCCACCAGTGCACCTTCAGAGATGATCTTGGTGTTACCACCTTTTTGACTCTCAAGACCACAGCAGAAAGCCACTCCTCTAGGGAACTGAATCCAAACGAGGATGCAATGGCAGGCACATTTTTCTGGCAGTTTGGAGAATTCCCATCAGTGAGTCATTTGCATTAGCAGCAAATCTCCATCAGGAGCCCCCGCGGACTGCGGAGCAGCCGAGCATGAAATGGGAACATTCCCTCTGGAAAGCAGCACCTTTCCATGCAGGATGTCTTGCATGACCATGAGCCACTGTTTTTGTGGCTATAATTAAACATGGATACACAAATCTGGGCTGTTGAAACTGGCTGGGGGTAAGATCACGTTCAAGAGCTCCGATTTTGTAACACTGGGTGGTTTGTGCTCGGGGGTGAGGCTGGTAAACAGTCAGTTTCTAACAGGTGGCTTTGTTTGGATAAACTCTTGAGGAGAATATCCATTGTAGCCAATTGCAGGCTCCAGATCATTAGCACTAGGAGCAACACTGAAGCCAGAGCACAGCCCCAGTTCAGCTGCTTTACCACCACGTTTTCTAAGCTAGCTCACCAGTGATGGGCAACCCAGGCATGGGGCTACCAAGGGCTAAGAACACAGCCCCATCCCCGCCTGTCAGCAGAGTCCTGGAAGGTTTTGTGTGCTAGTCAGGAGCCCAGCATCCTTCCTTTGTATCCTC
>NW_008580986.1:0-1865 GCF_000691845.1 Merops nubicus | reverse complement strand
TTTTCCTGTCATGCCTGCTGCATCAGAGGGAGCCCTCAGCCTGCAGGGAGATGAATCTGCAGTCGTTCATAATGTAGAAACTCTTTCCACTTCTAATCTCTAAATACGGTGATATTTTAACCACTCGCCTCATCTTTTGAAACAGAACTTGCAACAGGGTTGTGATTTATTGTTCAAGAGGTTTTATTGGTGTTTTTTTCTTCTGTGATGCTCCGAGGACTCTGACTCTGCTGCTCAGACACACGGGAGCTTTGCTTTCCCAGCAACTGTCCAGAACAGAGCAATCTGTCTGATTTCTACTTTGTCTGATGCTTGTCTGTACAGATGAGGGGCTGCTTCCCCCTGGGGCCCACGGGGGTTCTGCACCTACCTTCCAAAACTGTGAGAGCTGCACGTAAGCACGGAGGCTTTGAGACAAGAGTACTGGACCCCAGTGTTTTCCTCAGCCTGGAGGGCTGTCCTCTCCAAGGTGCAGTGCATACACAGCTCTGACTCTCTCCCCTGCAGCTCCAAACACCAAGTGCTCGTGTTTTAGACATTTGCCATCTCCCGTGACAGAACAGCTCCATAATCCTTGCAGCTGATCTCTCGGAGGAGAAATCAGCCCAACCTTTGTGAATGTGGTGGTTGCACACAACAGGATTTTAACTCTCAGTAATTCCAGTAATTATTCTTCATAACTTTGGTAAGCTGAGCTGTCTGGAATTATCTCTCCAATTTTCATTTTCCTCTCATTTACTTCGGCCTGGAAAGCTGTAAGCAATCTTCTTAAAAGGAATGCCATGCCTTATAGCCTGCCTTCAGCTATCAAAACTGCTCTTCTTCCCACGAGAGCTCCCTGCAGTGTAAGTGCACACAGGCTGCAGCACTGACACCTCTGGATGGGAAGCTGGGGACACGGTGGCCAGTTTGCTGCACATATGTCCTTCCTTTGGTAACGCCTGGCCAGGTCATGTTTAATCTCCTGGGGCTCAGGGGATTTATTCTCTAGGGGAAGATGTCTCTGTGGAGTCGTGTGGCCCCTGCAAGGACTCGGGTGCTGTCCTTCTCTGGGGCTGTGCAGGGGCATGGGCTGGTTTGCAGGTAGTCACTGCATCTGAACTAGCAGGTTCCATGGTCCTCCTTGTCACCAGGGATGACCAGCTGTAGCAGTTACACGAGGATGTCCTTGCCCTCCAAGATTCAGGCTGAAGGCAGAGGGGTTTCTATCGACTGCCATCAACATTAAACATTTATTTAACACAAGCTGCTGAAACCAGCCAGTGCTAAGGTCATCCTTTTTGCTGAATTTCCTGCTTCAGAACCTGTTTTCTATAGTAATCATCAAGCTCTGACATGGGTCCTGTTCGAGGAAACTTATTGTTTGTGAGTAGGTGTTTCTACACACCCACACAACCTGTAGAGCTGAATTTTTCACGTGGTTTTGGGGCAAAGTGGGTGAAAACAATTACTAAAAATGAATTTATAGTATCCAGTTGATTAAATCACTCTTTAATCCCCTGTGAAAAGGGGATGAGTGGAGATTTAGCTAGGTACTCATAAAGATAATCAATTTATTCTTCTGCCAATGCCATTATGTTAAAGTACAGGGGGTTTCTTGTCCCAGGCTGGGCAGGGAGGCCTGAGCTGCATGTTCCTTTCTGGACTTGGAGCAATGACTGGGGGGATGCTGGTGTCCCACTGCCCGTCCTGGGTCATTCCAGCTCCAGGTCCCCATTCCCCATCTCTTTCCCAGTCCTCCAGGGCCGTTCCCACTCCCAGTTCCCCAGGGCTGTTCCAGCTCCTAGTCCCATTCCCAGTCCCCCAGGAGACATTCCCTCTCCTGTTCCTGCTCCCCCTGTTCCCAGTCTGCTGTTCCCCCTCCC
>NW_008580985.1:29724-50110 GCF_000691845.1 Merops nubicus | reverse complement strand
GCCGGGAGCCGCGGGGACACACGTGCTTCTCCTTTCCCAGCCTTGCCACAAGCCGTACACGCCAACCGCAGCTCGCTGAGCTCCCGTGCCATTATTTTTTAAAGTTGTCGGTTCTTTATGTCGATGAAATCCTGGGCAAAACTGCTTTCAAGTTCCTCTGCCAGCCAGAGAATCAAGATGTGGTCAACGTGATCGTATTTACCTTTATGGGTCCTGACTTCTCCATTCCCTCTGTGTTCAGCGGGGCGTTAGGATGAGCAGAGAAGAAAGCAAAGAGGGCGAATTTTACAAGCAAACGTCAGGTGATTTATCTTAGAAGGTCCCATTTTAAGCGGGCCAGAGGGAGCTTGCAGCCAGGAATATGGATGGTAAAAAGCTGCTGTGCAATTTAACAGCTATGGCTCTCTTGAAAGAGGAAAGAGCAGTTGTAAACGGGCTTGTAAAACACGAGTTGTAGTTGCAGGAGGTCCAGACGCGCTGCCGTGCCCGGGGCAGCCCAGGCTGGGCAAAGCAGCTC
The DNA here is from genome assembly GCF_000691845.1 of Merops nubicus. Taxonomy (NCBI): domain Eukaryota; kingdom Metazoa; phylum Chordata; class Aves; order Coraciiformes; family Meropidae; genus Merops; species Merops nubicus. Next base: position 49,593 of record NW_008580985.1, on the reverse strand, counting down.
GGATGTGAAGTGCTTTGGAGCCCAAACCCTGCCGTGGAGCCACCGGCTGCTGCTCAGCAGCCTCCTCGTGTTGCTGGCGAGGTTCCTGGTGCCCGTTCACCTGTTGCAGCAGAGCTGCAGGGTTGTCCCTGTTGTAGGAACAGCAAGGGAAAGCTGCCAGCTTCTCAAATCAAGCCTTTCTTGGCCTTTTGATAGGGTTGGCTTTGTTCTAAGCAAACATTTTCTCTGAAGCATTTTTCTCATTCTGTCCACATTCTCCTGAGTTAGTGCTGTACTAGGAATTTTCTGGCTATTGTGTGGTTATGACATGGAATTTTGCTCTGTATGTAGTGGAAGAAGTTACTGGATGGCACAAAGCTGATGTATTCTCTGAGTTTTGTCACCTTTTAAAAGGATCTGTTTGACTCTGCTGCACTGTGAAGTAACAGCTACTCTGTGTGCTTGCAAACCAATGTGAATGATCTGCTAGGCAACACTGGGAGGGTAAGACTGGCAAAATAAAAAGCTGGTGAAGGTGGGTGTGCATTTACTGCTCCTCATCTGTCCCTCCGTGCTCTGGCCACGCCACTGGCTTTGTGTGAGCCACCGCACTGAGTTTCACTAAAATAAACCCTTCAGGCTGCACCAGCTCTGTGGGCACCACAGGGTGGGCACATTCTCCTGGCTCCCCCCGCTGCCCAATGGGGCTCCTCAGATTCTACAGCGAGCCCCTCCTGTCCCCTCTGCAGCTCTGGCACAGGGTGGCTTTGACCTGAGCACTGCTGCCCAGCCTGGTGGGCTTCGGTCAGTCTGAAAGCTTTAGAAAGAATACCCTTTTGTAGTGGCTCCTTTCCGTGACCACAGGCAGCACCTGAAAGGGAGGGGAGGAAACAGGAGGCATCCGAGCAGAGGTCAGAGTTCCCAATTCATCCCCCTTAGGGGTTTCAGCACCACCGGGTGACTAAAGGGATGAGGGAGGTGGGAGGGAAGTGTTCAATTTGAGCAGACTGAAGCACTAATGATGAGCTCCACATGCGCGTCCTCGCTGTCCCCATGTCCCACCAGGCTGAGTCCCTTCCCTTCTCCGTTTACCTACTCGGTGTGGCTGTGGCATAAAGGGGATTTTGGCCAGGAATTTGGGAAAAGTGCCACTTGGTGCCCTCCGAGAGATCTCCACGTGCTGTGCTGGTGAAGGAATGTTTGCTTGACTGAAGACCTAGCATAATACAGTCATCTCATCAATGAGTTCAGTCAGTTCTCTGTTTTATGCTTGTTTTCATTTGGCATTGTAGAAGACATTCAGGAAAGGGAGTTTGTTGACTTTAAAGCATGATAGTCTTAAAATGTTGATGATAGTTAAGCTTTCTGAAATAATGCTGCCCTAAAGACACTCGTAGTGGTTTTGGCACAACCTGTGGGAAGGCTCCAAACCTTTTCAAGGAGCTTCCTTTACTTTATTCAGGGCTCTTTGGCAGAAGACTGCATTTCTGGCTGCGAGGGTGTGATGCACAGCAGTGCTGAGGTGTGCTGGAAGGGACTTGCCATGGAGGTTTGCTTCCCTTGGCCCTCTCCCTAATCAGCCGGGGCAATCCTGCCTTAACGATCATGTCTGGAAGATGAGGCAAAAGATTACAGGTTTATTTTTCAGACTCTTTCCTGAAGCTGCATGTAGCTCTCTGTCTGCCAGCAGAGACAGCTCTGTAGGGGTGTAGCCATGTGCTCAGGTTCCCCATCCCACCCAGCTGCCCAGGGGCTGTTCCAGGGACCTGCCAAAGCCGCCTGGGATCGTTCATCGCTCCCGGAGTTGCAGAGGATTGTTCCAGGAGATCAGTTGTAGAACAATAAGGGAAGTTATGAGCATTAATTGAAGCAATTATAGAGCTCAGAAGTGTGCAGCAGACCTCGGCGAGTGCAGAGCAGTGCATGGTTTGCTTTGTTTGGATGTAGAGTGGTGGTGCTGAGCCACACATGCCCGTGCAGCGTTGGTGCTTCCTGGAGGTCTTCTCCTCTCCCTCTGCTGGGTGTTGGTCACAGAGGCATGAAGCTGTTTCATACCTGAATGTCTCTGAATTAAGCAGTGTTCTCGTTGATATCCTGCAGTGGTCAGTGACCACCTGGCCCAGTGCTGCTTTGTGGTGCTGTGTGGCAGGGAGATGGCTCAGCTTGGGGCTCTCTGTGATTTGGGTGTTAGTTGGGGCTGTACCTCCCTGGGTGGGTCTCTTCTGTGTTGACATCTATGAGAACACTGGACTGCAGTGGTTTTAACTGCAGCTGGAGATACCTCATTTTGGGAAGTTGCTGTTGCTGCCCTGGTGAGGTGGCACCTGCCTAGCTCCCTGTGAGCAGTGACCTGTGAGGACAGCCCTGGCAGCAGCTTGCAAGCATGCACTTCCCTGGTCTGAAATACTGCTTTGTAGCCCCCCATTTCCTGCCTTTCTTACCTCAGCCCCAGCAGCCCAGGCTGGGTCACGCTCCCTGTGGTTTTCAGATAAATTAGGTGAGGGGAGCTGAGGTTGGGTCATGTCAGGGCCAGATAAAGCAGGACAAAGCCATCTGCTTCCCCCAGGCGAGCGGTGCCAGCGGGGTGCCAGGCTGGGCTTTATGCTCAGGGGAAACTTCAAAGTTCCCACTGAGTTGAGTAGGAGCAGGATCAGGCCTTGCAGGTCCCTGGAAGCTCCATTCAGACCTCCTCCTTATCTCTCTCCATTTGCAGCTTGCTCTGATAGTGGCAGTTTTATGTTCCCTAAGCTGCCTCCCAGCTTCTTGCATTGCTGAAGTTCTTTCTTTGGTGTACCTCTGTGATGTCCACGCCTCTCCTGCTCTGGCAACCCGCTGGCTCTGCTAAGCCTCCAGCTCACAATTGCTCTTAATTAAAATCCTCTGCTGATGTCAGAGCTTCTCCCTTCCCTGTAGAGACCTGATGTGCTTTATAAAGCCCGAGGTGCTTTAAAATACAAATAGCTGGAAGTGATTCTCATCAGGTTTGAGTCTGGCTCTAATGAAACACTTAATGAGCAAGTGGGGCATCCAAGGGGCTAGTGGCAGTTCTCACACCAACTTAGCTCAGCAGCTGATGGCACCAGCCCTGTGGCATCTAACCATGGGAGAGGGAACAGCAGCATTACAAATGGGGAGCAGCTGATCCTGACTTTTTAGTCCCCTCTAACTAAACGTGAATGGACTGTCACCCATCAGGGTGAACTCTGGGTTCAAAATGGTTTTCACATCTGTGGCAGGAATCTGAAGTATGAAAACACTTCACTTTTTTTGTTATTTATCCCAATTTTGTAACCTTGCCTCTCTTCTCCCCCCACCTCAGTGTTCTGTGTTGTGCAGCAGAAATTTCCACACAACCTGTTGCACCGGTTCCCATTAGAGGTTTGAGCTGGAGAGTGGGGTCAGTTTTATCTGGTCTGTTCTCCCTCCTCACTCAGTGCATGTTCAAACGAGCCGTGTCCTGACCTCCCTGTACAGCAGAAACTCCCTCCATGGACGTCAGGGTTACCTGGATGGTTTTAGCTGCCCTTTTCTTTAGCATTGCCTGCTATTTCCATATCTCTAGAGGAGTTAATTAAAAGGTATTCTTGCTGAGGACAATTTGTGTTGCATAATTGCCTGCAAATAACCCAGCACATGGCTGTGGGGAAGAATGCTGTGAAATCTCCGCTTCCTTTGCACTGAAATTCCTCTGGAGTTTGGGGCATCTGGAAAATCACACGCTCTGTGGTGGCTCTGTCTTGCCTCAGCCCTTGTAGGGATGCAGATGCTGGAAGCAGGAAGGAGATTCTCTCTTGAGATCATGTACTGGGTACAGTATTAAAGCTGGCTGCAACTGGGACAGGCCAGGGCAGCTTGTTTGCCCCTTTAAAAGACAACCTGCCTGTACCAGAGTTCCCTTGTAGGCTGTTGGCAGCAGCAATTCAAGTGACAGAACAACAACTCCACAAAACAAATAACTTGAAAATTTTCAGGGCTGTTTGCAGGTTTCCTTAAGAGCAGCTGAGATTTATTGGTGCCTTAAATGGGAAAGAAAGAATCGCCCCTAACCGCTCGGGTCTTTGTCTGGTCCTGCTCGGGGGGTGCTGCTGAAGTTGCAGAGCTGTTTTCTCTGGCGGCGTGTCCATGGAGCTGACAAAACCACCCCCACCACAAAAGCAAGGCAGGGAAGTGATGGCAGCAGAGTCCCCAGCCAGCTCTCGGCAGGGACTGTCCCTTTCTGCCCCTGTGTTGCAGCGTCACCAGCTGAAGGAGCTTGCTGCTAGGCTATCAAGCTTCAAAATGTAGCTGAAAGAACTAGTGAAATGAGTAATTGGACAAGAAACAGACTGCAGGGAGTTGGGCAGAAGAGTCTGGGTCCTTAGGGGTAACTGAATGGTGTAGGTCAGGATCTCTGGGTGTTGTCAGGGTGTGAGTGGCAGCCTCAGCAGAGGAGCTGGTGGCCCTGGAGCTTGAGATGTGGCTTCTCCCTTTGCATCCTTTTCTGCACCTGGCAGCCAGTTCTTTGTGTCTGGCTCCCTTTGCCAATGCTCAGTGCATACCTGAAATACAGAAGGGATGCTTCTCAGAGCAGCCCAAATTCTGCACTGGGTGGCTGCTGTTGTTGTGGGGGTTTGGAGCTTTTTCTTGCTCCTTTTTTGGTCTGTGCTCTAAATCAGTTCAAACAAAGCTTGTATGTTGCTTTGCATTAGCAGGCTTACACCCTGTAGCTTCTGAATTCTTGTGATACCTGTCTGCTCTGTGCCACGTTCTTCTGGCTGTGGTTAAATGTTGTTCTTGTCCTTTCCAACAGGGCCAGTACTGTGACATCTGCTCCTCTGCAAACAGCAACAAGGCCCACCCCATCACCAACGCCATCGACGGGACCGAGCGCTGGTGGCAGAGCCCCCCTCTGTCCCGGGGGCTGGAGTTCAACCAGGTCAACGTCACCTTGGACCTGGGACAGGTAACCCAAGTCCTCCTTGGTTAGGCTGTAGACCACGCTGACAAGGACCTGCCTGTCTGCTTCTAAAATCCTCCAGTGGTCCTTGCTGGAAGGGTGGGACAAAACCTGCTCATTTAATGATGGAGCAGGAGAATGGTTAAAATATGGAAGGGAAAACCTTTTGTCTGTCTGTGGTATTAACTGCAGTCTATTTGCTGTTACTGTTTAGGTTCTGCCTAAAAGTTGAGTCACCCACAGAAACCTACCACCCTGTGCAGGTGCCATTCCCCTAAGAGGGTACCTGCCTCATGAAGGGGCACAGCTAGCAAGGCTTCACCCCAGAACACAGAAATACAGCCCTGAGGAATATAAGGTTGTGCTATAAAACTTTAACTGATGGGTTTAAAACTCTTTATGAACAGCAAGCCCATGCTGAAAATCTTCCTGTAGAAGACAAAGGATGACAATGGATGTTTGGTCTCTAATGCTGGCAAGTCAAAGGGAATTAACATTGTAATAGCAGGGCTGGCAGCCCCCCACGCCTCCTCTGCTCCGCCATCACTGCAAGCCATTGTAAAAAGGTGGCATCTGCTGTGTCTCCTAGAAACTTCCCAGCTGGCAGGGCTGTGCTGGGTGGGTGGACTTGGTCAGGCACTGGAATGGGCTGCCCAGGGAGGTGGTGAAGTCCCCAACCCTGGAGGGGTTCAGGAAGCGAGTAGATGTAGCCCTTGGCCAGCCTGCAACATGGGTTTCTGCTTCCCTGGAAAGGGATTTTCAAAGACCAGCTTTCCTGGAAGGCTTCTCCTCCTCCTTGTCACTCTCTGTGGCAACTCTCTGGCTTTAGGCCAGTGCTAGCCCAGCTGCCCTGTGCACTCACTCACAGGCTGCTGCACTTGGCTGGCGTGGGGATCTGCAGCCTTCAGAGCTGCAGTGCTGAGAGCCAGAGCCTGGGCTAATTTGGGGCTACTCTTAAAAGCGAGCTGGTGCAACCTCACCTTTTCTCCTGAGCACAGACCTCAAGCCTCAGCCCATTTTTAGTGGCTTCCTCCTCGTACGTGCCCTTATTGTATGTGATTGCTGTAATAACCTGTTTATGCTCCTGGTGAGAGTCAGTTCTTTGCTTTTCCCTCCTTTGTTTTGGGAGGTCGGACAACAGAAACAAGATGAAATGTTACAAAATCACTAATTTCCTCCTTTTGAAGTTGAGGCTGGTGGAAAGGTTGGAAGGTGGAAAGAGGAATTCTTGGGAGCCAGCAGGGTCTGCGGGGTGGGTGCTGGGTCAGGCTGGCATAGCTGGCAGCCAGGCTGGGCAGATTCCGTGGATACCTGTACAGGTAACACCCTCAGAGGCATGGCTGGGAGCAGGGCAGGGCTTGGTTGTTTTTTTGGCTGGCCAACAAGGCCTCTCCTTGTTCCGTGTAACCCTCCAGGGAGCTCTTGGCCCAATTAAGGTTTAATTTAAGGGAGTGTTGGCCACTAAAAGCTTCTGGCCCTTTGGGGGGTTGTGGGTGCCAACGGCACGGTGCTTGGGCTGGGGCATGGCAGGGGCTGGCACAGGAGGGTTTTGTGGCTGCCCCCTCCCTTAGCTTCTGGGCTTCATCCCTCTCCAGCCCCAAGTGCTCAATTCCTGGCTGGAATCAGGTGTCACCAGCATTTGGCAAGGCTGTGGCAACTGGGAGAGGGGCAGTTCATTGACCAGCCTGTTGGTCTTTGCTTCCTCTGGCTGGGAGCTTCTCTCTTCACAGGGATGTTAAAATCCTCTGGGAAGGAGGGAGGGAGGAACACTCACATGCAGCAGAAGCTGCAACAGGGCTCAGGCTGGCCACCCAGCTGGCCTGAGCCTGTGAACCACTCACACAATGTCAGAGGTGCCAGCAGTGGCCTGATCCCAACAGCTTCATCAGCGGGGAGATCAGAGGTCCCCCCACGGCGTGGGGAGGGATTGTGGCTGATTATCTGCCAGGGAGGGTCAGATCTGGGCTGCTCCTGCTGGTGCTGGTCCTGGTCCTGCCTCCTTGGGAAGGAGTCATTTTTCTTTGCAGAATTCGTGGGGGGAAAAGCTGGAAGAGGAGGAAAAGCCACTTTGTGGTTCCCATGTCAGACCTGAGTCTGAGTGCCAGCAATATGGCACATAGCTCCAAGGAGGGCAGTTAAATGGATTTTTAGGAGCTGTTGGGGAGGGCAGTATGAAGAGGGACTTTTTTTTTTTTTGCTTGCGTATTGATCATGACCTTGTGCTTAAAGCTTTAGTATATTTAGGATGAACTGCTGGGCCACCACATGGATTTGCTGCAAAATACAACATCAGGGCACCACGATGAATCAAGGCTCAGGTTTGGCAGGGTGGAAGAATTGGTGCCACGTGCTGGGAGGATGTTGTTGCTTGTTGTGGCACCACTGGACAATCTGGGCAACTTGTCCCCAGAACTGGCCATCTTGCCTGGTTTGGAGGGTGAAGGGCAGTGTTGGGCTGGAGGCTCCACTGCTGCTCAGCTCCAGGGACTTTCCTCTGCTGCTCAGAGAGCAGCTGGAAGTGGGAAAAAGCCTCTGCTGCAAAGGGGCCGTGCAGGGAGCAGAGGGAGAGGAGACCATGACTCACGGCCACCATGGGAATTGTCCCCTGTGATTAAGTGCCACAGTGGGTGGAGGGGAGGAAAGGGTGTGAGGGAAGATTCTTTCTTTCTTTTTTTTTTCTCCCCACCCCCCCAAGAAGGTCGTTTGAGTCAGAGCTGACAAAAATCGGGAGGTTTAAAGAAACATGAATGGCTGGCTCCCTGCCAGGGCCTGACATCTTCCTTGCATGAAGGTGAACCCAGGCCAGCCCTTCCCAGAGATGTTTATGGAGAGTTGGTGCTTTCTGATAAACTCTGCAGAGAGGAATGCTTGCAGTCATGCGAGAGCAGGAGCTTCCTGCCAGTGCTTGCTTGAGGTGAGCTGCTGCAGCAAGGAGGTGGCTGGATAACATCCCCTGTCCCCCCCCTGCAGTCTGCTGGCCCCGTGACACCAGAGAAGAGCAAATTTCAGACTGGAACTTTGCAGAGTTTCAGTTTACACCCCAAAGGTATTCACAAGGGGCACACTGACTCCCCACCACACAGCAACTCCTACATCCATCCACCTCTGCCACTGGGGAGGGAAGAGAAATCTCCTTTGGAGAGCTCCAGGCTGTTACTGCTTAAAGTGCAGCTCTCCTTAGGGCTTAAAAAGAGGAAAAAAAAAAAGAGTTGCATTTATTGGCAACTTGGGAAGACAGAAGGGAAATGGAAAGGTTGTTTGTGGAGCTCCTGGGCCAGTCTGAAGGTGTGTGGTGTAGTCACTGTAAGATGGGTCTAGGCAAGGGAGTAGATGGATGGCTTGCCTGGGTGTGTTGAGAAGAACCTCTTGAATTTTCTAGTAATTCCAGTGGGATCTGCCAAAGTGACCACTTTTTCTGGCCTCTGTTGGAGGGATGAGCTCTCACTTGCCAGGCTCTTCCAGCTCCAGAGTAAAGGTGATTGTTGGCACAATACACACCAGACACTTCAACCCATGGCCAACAGGCTGCTAGTCCAACATGAAACTTCTCTGAAAAGGAGGTGGGTGTTTCTCCTGTGGTGGATTTCCAGGGCATCAACATGGTTCCTTTCCCTCTTGTGCTGCAAACGTGGCCCCTCGGGACCAGCTTCTCCCAGAGATTAGATGTGAGGGATACTTGCAGGTCCTGTGAATGTGTCTGAATGCCTGACTGAACCAGAGCATAGTACCTGGTGTGTCACTGTGCTCTGAAGCCTTTTACCTCAGTTTGAAGTCTCCCATTTGTTTTTATTGCCTTGAAGCTGCTGGTGGAGATGTTCAGGAGCCCTCTTTGAAAGGCAGCTGGAAGGAAAGCCTTGTTTACCTCCCTGTCCCCAGGAGAAGCCTTCAGCACACAGATGAGTTTGATATTTATTCCCTGGCTTAATTAATTGGAAAATCCCTCTTGATGAGGATGAAAAACTCAGGAAATACCAGGAGAAGGCTCACGGTTGTTCTTGGGTGGAGCTGTTGTCCTAGTGGCTGCTTTCCCTAGACTTGGTGTGGGATGGGGTGATGGTCATTGAAGAAGAATTTTCAGCTGAAAACCAGATGAATTTCTCCCTTCTTCCATCTTCTTCCTTTGTTTCAGTTGCTGTGAGAGCTCTTCCTACCTCCAGGTGATGTAGCTGCTGCCTGCAGTTCCCTCTGAGGCATCCTGGTTCATTCAGGGCAAAACCTGAATGAATCTTCCTTTCCTTCCCTGTGGTGGGGATGTCTTCTGGTTAGTTTTCCCCAGCACACATCACTGGGAAACCCACAGCCTCCACTCCTCCCAGGGCTGCAGGCTGCTCTACCTGCCTGCCACGTGGCTTTGATGGAGCATTCCAAGAGTGAGTGAAGATTTAAGTGTTTTTTTGTACATAGTTCTTGATTTTCTTAATGTCTTCTACTAAGGACTGCTAGGTCTTCACTGTGCTGAGGCACTGCTGTGGGAAAGGGGTAGGAGGGCTTAGGGACATTTATTGTGACCTTCTGCACCTGAAGTAAAGGGTGTACAGTCTCTAACAAAGACATCCTTTCTCCAAATTATTCTCCATCTCTTGGAGCAAAAACAGTATTAAAGCACATTAAGCAGGCTGAGCAGAAATCCTTTTAGCTTTCAACAGCAGAGGCTGAGGTCCCTTCTCTGTAGACTCCTCTGCAATTGCCATAAAATCCTTCAGAAGTAGATCAAGATCTCTGTGTCCCTTTGCAGCCTTCAGAATCCTTGTGCCCCCATCTATGGATTTCTTGGGGCTCCCCTTTTGCTGCTGGGGGCTGCTGTGGTTGAGCACCACTGTCAAGTGGAAGAAGGGTGCATGTTTGGAATGCTGCTCTGGGACAAGCAGAGAAGGTGTGACTGTGAGAACACACAGCTCTGGGAGCTGGCCCTGAGCCCTTGTGTGTGGATCCTCTCCTCTCTCCCAGTATATTTTCCTCTTTATTGTTTGAAATAACTTCACTTGTGAAGGCTGTTCTGTTCCCTTCAAAGCTGCAGTTCCCCTGACCCGGATAAGCAGCTTTTTTTTGTGTGCTGATAAAGGGAGATTTTTTGCCTTGCTTGGCCCTTCTCACCCTTCCTCTACTTTCTGCCAGCTCCCACTGGATTCCTGGCTCCAGCAGCTGCATGGGAGCTGCTCAGGTGAGTGGAAAGCAAGTGTCTGGTGGGTGATCAAGTGGGGATCTGTCTCTTCCAGCAGCCAGAGCTGACCCATCCTCTCCTTTGCAAACAGCCTGGCCAAGTTCCCATCCCAGACCCAGAACAGCCAGGGCTGAGATTTCTTTCCTCTTTGTTTGCACTCGTGGTGGTTGTTGTAAGGGAGAAGATGTGCAGAATATCACTTTAGGTACATTGTGGATGATATGTGAATTTTAATTCTGTTATGTTTAGTTATGTCAGGAACCAGTGCTGTTTAAAATCCATTTTCTAGGGCTGTGATGATTTGTAACTTTGATTTGTAACGTTGCTTCCCAAAAGACCTGCTGTGCCTCAGGTCCCAGGAGAGCAGGAGGCTCTGGGCAGGTCACTCAGCACCGTGACACCTCTTGTGGCCCCCAGGGAGGATCTTTCTGCCTGTCCTTTGCCTCTTGTACAAATCACCCTTGTGCTTCCACAGCTTAATCTTCCCAGAGGCTGTGCTTGCTCTGCCTAGACCTGAGCCAGCTCTGGAGAATTCAGGTGTTAAAATAAGCCTCAGCCTCCCCCACAGAACAGCTCCGGGTAACAACTGATGAAAGGATAATTACCCTGGTTCTAAGAAGCTTGTGCAAGATTTCCACTGTAATTTCTCCCTGGATATTGTTGCCTATATTTAATTTTGGCGTGATGAGAAACGAGGAGGCTGATGGTGAGGTCTCCTGCTGTGGAGCTTCCCCTTCCCTCCAGGCTGCCAGCTCCTGCTCCACTCACAGGGACGCTTCAAAGATGAGGAGAAAGCCTCAGGGCTGGTAATGAGCCAGGGAGAGGTCAGGAGAGCTGGAGCTGGTGTAGGGAGGCTTTAGTTTGTAATGAATAGCTGGAAGGCAAGCTGTGTGACTTGCTGTTCTGCTGGAGAGTGTCTGCTTGGCTGGAGGACAGGAGGTGCCTTGGGTCAGGTGGGAGTGTGTGCAGACACACGTGCTCTGGGGTCAGCTCTGTCCAGCCTGCTTGTAGTTGTACCAGGCAGGTTAGAACGGATCAGAACTGTCCAGGTCAGGCCTCTGTTGTGTTTTCCTGCTTCAGACGTGTTGCAGGGAGTGTGTTGTGAAGGTCAGTGGAGCTGGAGAGGTTCACAGCTCTGAGATGGAGTGTGCTGCCCTCTGAGGAGGTGGGTTAGTGTCTTCTGCTCTCTGGCTTGTCCCACCTCCAGAAGGGGAATACTGCAGCTATCTCCATCATTCTGTGTGTGTGTGTGTGTGTGTGTGTGTGTGTGTGTTGGAGCTCACCCAGCACCAGACCAACGGGTCCAAAACCATTTGCAGAAGGGAATGCTCCCCACCCTGCTCGGTGTGACCCCGCTGTGGGCTGGGGACACGCTCACCCTCTGGCATTGTGCAGGAGGTTCAGTTCCTGCTGCTTGTCCTGCTGGGGATGAGAAGCCCCTCAAGTGGGCTGCTCCTGTTTCCTGGGGCAGGATTCCAGGAGCTGTCCTTGCCCCGTGCAGCTCTAGCACAGCTATGCCCTGGCTCAGATCCATGGGGCTGGTAGGGAGGCTGCTAAACCCACTTCTGATCATCTGCCTAGTCAGCTTCTCTTTCAAGCCTGCTCTAGCCCCCTGCACCTTTCTTTTGATGCTTTACCAAGCCTGGCTCAGCACTACTTTCATCTCTGCCTTATCCTTTTATTATAGTCATAAACATGGGCCTCGGGGCTGTGCCCAGCCTTGATCCTCTGCCGTTTCCTGTCCTCTGGATTCAGTGCTCTTCACATTCCAGACCTCCCCTCCTGGGTGGTGCCAAGCAGTGCAATAAATAGTACATCGCTTCCCCTTTGGTAGAAGAGAGAAGGGAGACCAGTAGGAAGGCAGGAGGTGAGAGGCATCTGCCTGGTGTGGTGGGACACAAGAGTCTTTCTAAATGGCTTATGGAGTAGCCTTGGGATCCATGGCAGCTAATGAGGGAAATCTCTTCACACAGACATAACTGAGATTTTGCTTCTGGAGGGGTGCCAAAGGGATGCTCAGAGAGCAGGGACTTGGAAGAGGGATGTGTCATCCTGGGAGATTGAGGGAGGAGGACAAGACCTTGAGAGTGGCACATGGGTGACACTGTGTAAGGTGAGGGTGGTGTGGTGGTTTGGGGCTACATTGATCACCAGAGATTCCAGCAGGGATGGGAGGAGTGATGTTATTTTGTGCTCTGTAGAAGGACTTGCCAAGTGTGACTATAAAAAAGGCCTTTGTTAAGGGATGCCACTGCTAATGGAAGGTGGGTCTGGATGGTGCCAGCTCCTGTTTGTGCAGCACAGGAAGCAACCAGTGCCCGTTTCCTCCAAGTGCCCCAACCTGGCCCCAAGAACACTGCTTTGGAAAGGCAGCTGCCCAGAGATGAGGACAGAGGTGGGGCTATTAGTCTAGTTCAGGGACTTCCCTTCTCTGTCCTTTTCAGAGGTGGTTTGTTATGTTCTCCAGGTGGACTGGATGTCACCTACTTGATGCCAGCAAGGGTGTGTAGCAAACTGCCTGCCAGCGTGGTGCTGCTGGAATGCCAGGTAGCTCTGGAGCAGCAGGGATGGGGACCTGCTCCTTCCTGACAGCTCTGCTTGGAGGTGACAGCCCCTGGCAGGGAGGATGAGCAGGTGCTGGGCCAGCAATCCCTGCTGCAGCAGGACCTGCTTGGGCTTGTCAGTGAGAGCTCCTGCAGGACAGTGCTAGGATGGTAGTGTGGCTGTCTTGTCCTTCCCTCTGAATAACAAAACGTTCAGGGGAGAGGTTTGTCTCCTGGATGTGGCAGGAAGCATCACACCTCCTGTTCCCAGCCACATCTACCAGGAGAAGCTGTGACCCTCTGCCAGCAGGGCTGGGTGAGCTGAGCTCCTGTTGCAGGGACACGTTTGTGTTGTGTGGTGTAGGTGGTTATCTGGAAGTTAGAACAGTTTCCCTTAGAATCAGTTGCTTTTACCCTAGAAGACTTGCCTATCACTGGTGGCTTTTGCTGTTGTACCTCCCTGTGCTGAAGGCCAGATCTGAGGGAGCAGGTTTGCTGGTGTTCCCATTTGTGTGTAAACTCAGCATTTGCCTGGTGTTCTCTGTCTGAGAATAATTTAGCATCTTCTGCTTGGCACCCTGAGTCTTCTCAGTGATTATTTGTGTAACCCATCCTGTGATGAGCCAGCAGCCAAGCCCTGAGTGTTGCCACGTTTTTTCACACATACACGTAGCTGCTTTTTGCCATTTCTTCCTCTGCCTGCCTTGGTGCAGAGCTCTCCCTCACACACACTTGGCTGAGCTCTATTTATGGTGTCTTACAAGTTCCTGTCACTGTGGGTCAGAGCATGCCCTGGGACCAAAAAGCAGTTGGCATGCTGCTGTAGGCATCTCTTGGAGCGAGTTAAAGGCATGTGGTGCCAAGCCCTGATGGGAAGGGAGAAGAATGGCGTGCTGGTATTTGCACATAGCTGCAAACTGTAAACACAGACTCATGACTGCAAACAGAAATCTGTATCACTGCCTTCATCATGACTTCACTGTTCTTGTCCTGGCTGTTTGCTAAAGCTGTTCCTTAATCCTTTTCCAGGCTATTGCAAAGTCTGCATACACCCAAACTTAGTGGGCACAAAGATTTGGGCTGGATTCCAGGCTGGGTTTTAGGTTTGTTTTTTTTTTTTTTCTTTCTTTCTTTACCAGTTATTGCTTTCTGCCTTGGGTAGGTTTGCTTCCAGTCTCTGCAAATGGAACTGCAAATACCAGGGGGCTCATGGGGGATCTTGAGTACAAAACCCACGTTCTTGTGAGCCTTGTGTGTCCAAACAGCAGCCAGAACTGCTGTGCAAACGCTGTAGCTGTGGATCTCTGCTGGTGTTAGCAGTGGCGTTGGGAATGTTAATCCTGCTGCAGCCCTGCTATGTGCTGCTGTGGGGTCAGCTAACCCAGCTCTGAATGGTGGTGTCACGGTGGGGAAACTTGCTGACAAACACCAACCCAGTGCATGGCTAGAATGCAGATATTTAGAAGAATAAACCTGCTTGCATGTGTCGGCTTCAGCTTTGTTGAAATCTGCTAACAACTAGAGCTTTAAACCCAGTGTTGTCAAGGCTTGCAGAAGAATTGCAGAAAGGCAGCATCTGAAGTGTCTGGAAGCTTGGTGCAGTTGGGGTTGGTGCAGGAGCACCGTGGTGTAAGGGAGACTCTTCTTATCAGAGCCAGGTGCTCCTTATATCTGTGGCATCTGGAGCTGCTGTCTGATGATGATCCTGAAGGAACCTTCCAAAACTGCTTGGCCATGGGAGTGGACCAGGTGGAATTAAGAAAGCCAGGGAATGAAGAGCAGAAAGGAAGCTGCATTTGCCACCTGCTAGAAGTGGGTTCAGAAGCAGACAGAAATAAAATGTCAGAGCTGGAGCATCCATATCCTCTTCCAAATCCCGTGGAGGAAGGATTTCAGTATACTGCTCTTGGGTGCCAGGGGACTTGGGACTCCTCTGAGGCTTGTGTGAGTCATTTGTCTTTGGCATTTGGCCACTTAAAATGAGAAGCCTTTCAGTGGCTCTGGTGGCAAGCTGAGACCTCTCGCTTTGTGCCAATTTTTAGCTAATTCATCCTCTTCCGTTTCCTTCCCCTCCTCACCCTTCCCATGCGTGCAGGTCTGACAGGATATCCACGCCGTCCAAGGCACCGGGGAAGGGACTCGTTGTGGTGTGGCCAGTTGCCAAGGTTGCTTTGTTCTCCTTGTTGTTGGAAGGACAGCCCAAGGAAGCCCTTGGAGCTGACGCTGGCATGTGACTTGGCGTGGATTTCCTGCAGCTCTGGAAGTGAAATGCATGACATAGGAATTTTGTTTTAATCCCACGAATGCAAGGGAAGAGAAGATGTGGGTGGGCTGCAGGCAGGCTGGGTCTGAAGTCCTCTCTTTGGTGGGAAATGGCTGCGTCACAGCCTTGCAAGTGGTACCTTCTCCAGGTTAAAATCTGTCGTGGAGGTTTTTAGGTGGATAAATTGCAGAGCTTGCATCAGGCCTGGGTTTTCTAGACTTTAGTTGGGTGGTTAAGAAGATGGTTGCCTCTGCACCATCCAGCATGTTGTAGCTCTTCTTGGTGACACCCAAGCCCTGCAGAAGGCCCTTCTGTAACAAATTCAGAGCTGTCATGTTGGTGGCAAGAAAAGTAGTGAATTGCAGCATCTAGGGTTTACCTCCTTGGTGTGGCTGAAGCAGTTGTGTCCAGGGCTCTGGGGTGATGGGTTATGGGCTGTATGGAGAGGGTGAGACTATTCTTCCCTGGTGAAGATGCTCCCAACACCTTGCTCTGCCCACTGTGCCCTGCAGGACAGAAGGTTGGATTTCTGTCATTGTAGCTCAGGTGGCATTTATCTGCCTGCATGCTGTGTTCTAGTGGCATTGTAACATTGCTGCCACAAGACCCCCAGAAAGCCCTGGGAACTTCACAGATGTGAAATTCAGTTGGCCACAGGAAGAGCAGGAGCTGTTTCAAGTCTCATATGGTGTCTAAAGCCCCAAATCCTATTTGTATCCTATGGAAGGGGACTCGAGTGGTTCTTTTTTCAGCCCATGATTTAGCTATGGGCTTCCTGATTAAACACAGCAAATCAGCAAGGTTTTGTCAGTACTGAAAAGGCTCTTACTAGAGCTCTTTGATAGTATTTTTTTTAAGATTTTTAGCACTGCATGGCCTAGAATGTCTGGTCATGGAGTAGGTTCCAGATCTGTACAGCTCCTAGCATGCTTTGGAGAGCCCGTCCCAACAAGCTTGTGGTCCTAGTGATGCAGCTGTGCTTGTAAAACTGGGTGTAAACCCTCCTGCAAGCTGCCTAAAGCAGAGACAAGCATTCTTTTGTCTGGCTTCTCCATTTTAATTGCAAACTGGCACAAGAACTCCTAAGAATATTTAAATTTTCTCATACAGTGAACCTGGGTTGATACTACTTGTTGTAACTTAACTCATGGAATGTACAGTTGGGAACATTTGTTTGCTCTGGATGGTAGGAATGGCCTCTTGAAAATGGGCTATGCTTTGGGAAGTCTGACTAAAGGGTTTTTCCACCCCCCTCTCTAGGTTTCTGAAGGCCAAAGTCTTGAAACAGCTCAGAAAGGCTGCTAAAGCTGTGCTGATAAGATAGGCAGTAAGTGTGCTTGAGAGCCTCATGTAGGAACAGAAATGTCTGAGCTGTTTGCTTTCTCCTTAACAGTGTGAAAAATGAATATGCCTTATTAAGGAGCCTGGGGAATTGTGTGCTCAGAGTAAGGGCTACACTGAAACTTTATTCCTGGCTTTTGTTATCCCTGGGGTTGGTTGGCAGGTGAAACGCTTGGTTCAGATTTGCTGGGTAGGAGACTGGGGCTGGTTGGGACTCTGCAGAGCCCAGTTGTTGCAGTTCTGTTTCTAGCAGGCTCCTTCCCATGCCAGGAGCTTGGTACAGAGTTGGGATCAGCTCTTGATACCACAATTCCTGTATTGTTCGGGCTTGTAATTCTTCTATCCATTTAATTCCTGATTTTCTTCCCCCCCACTTTGTCATTAGCCTCCTTCAGCCAACTGCTTTGAGTTGGAAGGGAACTCAAGAGATCCAACCCCCCTGCTAGGCAGCAGGGATATCTCCAGCTGGATCAGGTTGCTCAGAGCCCCATCAAGCCTGACCTTGTCTAGCACGTGCTGCCCACCCAAAGCAGGGCAAGGCAGGCCTTGGCAGAAGCAGGTCTGCTTCCAGGGAGGGTGGATGGGTCCTGTGGCCTCTTTGCTGCTTTTTGCCTGAGGTGCTGAGTGGTTCCCTAGGCCGTGGGGCAGAGGAGCAGGGTGTTCATCTGAGCTGTGGGGCCCCTCTCTGCACACACTGAGCTGCTCTGATGTCCACAAGCCCTCTGCAGAGAGCCCCTTCCGTGGAAGGCCAGTTGGACATACTTCATCAGACTGGGAAAATAATGCAGCTATGGCTTAAAAGCCTGTTTTTAACCTCCTGAGTAAATGACATCCCTGTGCTGTGCCCCCACCCTGGCCACATGCCATGGCACATGCCTGCCCTTCTTTCAGCAGTGGTCTTTTTTAGTGGTGTGTGCTTACACACCCAGACCTCTTATCTCCACGAAATCACAGCTTTCTTAAGCCCTTGTGTTTTCTGTAGCACTCCCCTTATCTGGGTTCCTTCCCAGGGCTGGGAAGCAGTGGAAGGGTGGGAGCAGGGAGGCAGGAGGGGCTGAGCAGAATGGAGCTGTGGGTTTGCCCTGCAGGATGCTGGGTGGGTGCAGCAGTGGGTGGCACTGGGAGCAGCAGGAGCACCCACAGGATAGTTGGGTGTCCAGGCTGCTGGGGGTTCTCCAAGGCAGTCCCTCTTTTTAAGGGTCTGAGGCAGTGTGGTTTGCAGCGTGTCCGTGCAGCACAAAGTTGTAGTTTCTCATGGAAAGAGGCTAAAAAGTGGCTTGGAGGTCACTGACAAGTGTCTGTATGCTGTGTGCTCTCTGTCCCCTTGTCTCTGCCTCGTCCTGCTTTCTAACCATCAGAACAAGGATACTGTGAAGCCCTGGGGAGTGCTTTCAGGCAGATTCTGGGACCAGTAAGTACATGCACTTGTGCAGCCTGACGTGCTCTGAGTGCTGGGACAAGGCTCTGCTGTCCATGCAGTCAGTGGCTCCAGCCAAGCTGGGGTGGGCAGCTCCTCACTCTCTGCTGTGCCTTTTGGTCACGTGGAACATTGTCTACAAGGACAGGGTGGCTGCTGTCCTGACCACCTCATGAAATTACTGTTTCTGAGAAGTATCATGGTTGCTTCTGTGTTTGTTTGGGTTTTTTTTCCCCTTTTCTGCAGTAAGCATTTAGCTTCACAGCATGCGGTCACCTCCTGGTAGCCCCAAACCTCTGGATCAACTTGTGTGTGTGTGTGCACAGACTGCATGTCCAAACCTGCAGAAGACTCTGGGGTTTATGGCTTGTTCCCTGTGAGGACATCTTACTTGTTGGCCCTTTGAGCTGGAGAGCACCAAGTCTGAGCTCTGCTTCCCAGCAGGTTTGGTTTCTGTATGGAATTGACCATCCCTGGTGAAGGGCAGTAGCTCCAACCACCTTTGCTCCCTTCTGTGGCCAAAGCTGAAGGTTTGGGGCATGGTGCTAAGAGTTGGGGGAAAGCTGTGCAGCACGGGTGGGTGTGGGTGAGGTGAGGTGCAAGGGGCTGGGTGGATGTGTGCATCCTTTGAGTAATGTGCAGATAATTGCACAACTCCATCAGTTTTGCTCCATTTTTAAGGCTTCTGACCTCTCTTTTGCTAAAGCTTTCAACAAGTCAATTTACAGTCTTGGAAGGGACCACCCAGAGGCTGGTTTCACCAGCAGAGAGGGAAGGGAGGGAGCTCTTCAAAGAGCAGAGGAGGTGAAGTGACTGCTGTGGCCTGTGTGTGGATGACATGAGCCATGGGGAGGAGGCAGATGCCAGTGTGCTTTGCTGTGATCTCAGCAGAATGTGTGCCCTGTCCCTCAGCAGCAGAGCTGTGCAGGCGATCACGTTTCCCCAGGCAGATCTGGTTTCTGGAGGCTGTCGGGGCTGTGTGCCCTGCGCCTGGGAACGCTGCTGGAGGCATCACAGGGGAGGCTTTGGGCTGTGCCTGGTGTAGACACCAGCTCCTCCAAACACCCACCACAGCAGCTCTGGAGACCTGTGCCAAACAGTGTGGATTGCTTGGAGCTACCCTGTTTGCATGAATGGCTTTGCCTGCCCTCTTTTTGAAGATGATCACTCCCTTTGAAAACAGAAGATCAAGAATCTTGTCTCAGACGAGTTGAAAGACACTATTTACAAATGTTTATCCTGGGAAATATTTATAAATCTCCCCGTGGGAGCTGTGACCTCCCTTGGACTGCAAAGTACAGCTCTGTAACAGCTTGCTGAGCCAAGCTCGCTCAGGTTAGCATGCATCCTGCTGAGGGATGCTGCTTTTTCCCCAGCAGCCACTTATTGACCCTAGGGTGTTTATTATTGACCCCAGGGTGTTTATATCACCGATACACAAAGCACTGTGTGTGAATGCTGAATTGCACTCCCCAGGTTCCTGCCTCTGGAAGAACTGTGAGCGTTCAGAAAGGATGGAAGTGAAACGGCTGCTCCAGAGGTGTTTTGGGATGTTCACCCCAGGTCCTTCAAAGCTCCATGTTAGTCTGGCAGTAGGATGATGGGCTCCAGCAGCACTGCTGTCACTTCCCAAAGAGCAGCCCTGTGTCCTTGGCTCTGCCTGTGTGGCTCTGGGGGTGCTGGGAGTCATCAGGGCTGTGTCCACATCCCTGCAGGTGCTTGGTTACCTGCTGCCCCTGTCACGGTCCTGGCCCCAAGGGAGAAGCAAATCCTGGAGCCTGATGGAGATGAGCTGCCTGGGGTGCTGGTGGTGCAGTTCCTCTCCAGCAAGGAGAGGGTGAGATGGGTGTTCAGGGCATGTTTGATTTGTAATCCCACGCTTATGCTGCATCCATAACTATGGCTCGAATTGCCATCCTTTTTTCTTGTGCTGAGTGGTGGTGGATCCCCACGGTGAGGCTGTTTTCTGGGGGTGGTGGATCCCCACGGTGAGGCTGTTTTCTGGGCAGGGAGTAGGGATAAGGGCTTGGATTCCTGCCGCGCTGGGACGATCAGTTGTCGCGTACCTACACCAAGGGGAAGGAGGAAACACGAGATGACTGCTGGGCAGCCTGGGATGTCTCTGCTGCCAGCCATGGAAAGGCCTTGGGGTCAGCCCTGAGCCATGGTGCTGTGGCTGGGTGTTCCTGTCCCCGTGCCTCGGTGTCCCCAGGGCTGGGACAGGATGCG
>NW_008580985.1:29260-29518 GCF_000691845.1 Merops nubicus | reverse complement strand
CTGGGGACCCTGCGTGTCTCGTCGGCCAGAAATTCGGTGCTGAAGCTGAGCAGGGGGATTAGAGCTGCCTCTGGCTGATGCTGGCTGAGCAGAAGTGCTTGCAGGAGTAGTGTCACTTGCAGTTGGCTTCTCTGATACCTCTCTGACCAGCATAGCTGGAGGTGTGTTGACAACATCAGTCCTCAGCAAAGCTGCAGCATCTGAGCTGGGCTCATCTGCCAGCAGCAGGACCTGCTTCCTGCAGCACAGCCACTTGGT
>NW_008580985.1:4895-29198 GCF_000691845.1 Merops nubicus | reverse complement strand
GGGCCCGGGAGCAGCATGGCCACACCGTGCTGGTTATGTGCTGTCCTGTTTGTTCTGGCACAGCCCAATAGCCTGCTGAGTGCTGGAGAGCAACGGGAGTGAGCTCTGCTCCTCCAGAAGCCCCGTCTTGCGTTTGCCAGAAGCAGCTTTTCTCCCAGAGGGTGGCACATGGCAGCCAGGGATCCAGAAAAGGCAGGGCAGAGTCTCTGCCTGCGCCCAAGGCTTCACTTTGGAAGCACCTTTGGTGTCTGGAGTAGACACAACAAAGCCAGGCAAAGGCTTTAGGCTTTGGTCAACCTGCAGCCATGGGAGACAGAGTGTGCTGGATGGGGGGCACAGGAAGGTTTGGCTCTGGGTTGTGCCTTCTTTCTTCCCCTGGCACTGCTGCTGGTCCTTGGAGGGGTGACTGGCACTTTGGGCTCAGCTGGGGGGGTCAGGGAGCAGCCTGCTGTCCCACCAGAGCAAGCCATTCATTTCCTGGTATTGGCTACAACAACACAGGGAGTATTTAAAAACAGCCCCACGTTACTCCTCCCTCCAAAAGAATTCAAACCTATCATGAAATTCAGAGCAGGAACTTTTTCCCAAAGCAGAGCAGCTTTGTCCTCTCAGCTGGAAAAGCGATGGGGGCAGTGGGACCTTCCTGGAGGTGTGGGGGCAAGAAGCACTGTCGCAGGCAGTGCCTACCTGGCAGGAGGTGCCTGGAGTTGGAGGCAGGTTTGAGCAGCCTGGCACCAGCTTTGGGTGGCTGTAATTTGGAAGTGATGAAGGGCAGGGATGGTCTGTGTTGGGAAACGATGTGCAGCCTGGCTCCCTCCCACCACGGCTCGACATCTCTGTGAGGCTGCATCAGCAACTGGGTCCAGACCTTGGGGTGCAGGGAGTAACACGATGGTGTAACACAGTGGTGTAACAGTGGATGGAAAGAATGAGGGCTCATGGGTTGTTCAGGGTGAGCATCTGGCCTGGACAAAGCAGGATTTAGCACAAGTGCTTTTGCAAGTGTTGTGCTGGTGGTTGTTCCTTCTGCTGTGTTCATGCTGGTTTGGGCTGGAGAAGCTGGTCCCAGGGACAGCTTGAAGCTTCTGGGGACACCTGAGGGTGGAGAGGAGCACCTTAGCATCACCCAGCGTGTGTCAGCTGAAGAGACGTGGGGTGGGGATTAGAGAATTCCCTGATATTTCAGTGGCTGATGGAAACCATACTGAAAATCTCTGCCTGGGGGAGTTGCTGCGTTTCATTAAATCAAAGCAGCCTCTCTTCATCCCACTGGAGTCGAGCTGCCAGGGGCAGACAGCAAACACATTGTTGATATCACACTCATGATATGATCTTATCAGCTCCTGCCTGTCAATTGTGACCAGGTTTAATTTTCTTTCCCCAGCATGGCCTGGGAGAGCTCCTCTTCACCAGCAAACGAGTTTTCCAGATGCTTACTTTAAAGGCAAAAAAAAACCCTAGTTAGGGATTTTCTTTGGCCACCTTTCCAGCTTCCAGCTGTTAAGGACTGGAAATGTGTTCTTCATTATGTCCAAGAGAGAAATGTTTCTTTCTTCCGATTGGGGTGGCAATAAATATTTCAAAGCATAATAAGCTGCAGACAAGTGAGTTAGTATCGTTTGTTCTCTGCACAGCAGCGTGCAGCAGGCTGGGGAGTCCCTCTGGTCCTGCCTTCATACATCAGCTCTCCCCAGGCTGTGCAGAGCCACTTGATTTGGGTATAGATTTAATGACTGAGTGCCTGGTTCTGCCTTCAGGCAGCTTGGGATTAATTAAAAATAAAAAATAAGGCAGAAATCCTTCGCAGCCCTTTTGTGTTAACCTTCCAGCACTGCTGCTTTCAGCAAACCCTGCTGCCTTCACAGCACATCTCCAGCCCGGGACTCCTTTCTCCTCATCTGACCTCAGTCAAGTTCTGGAGTGAGCCTGATGAGCCAGCAATGGGGTTATTTTGGACTGGGAGGAGGAAGGGTGAATTCCAGCTTCGTGGAGTATTTGCTCCTCTGCCAGTGTTGGTTTGCTCGTAGCAAGGATGCTTCAGCTTGCACGCTTCTAGTGATCTTGGCCAGGGCACTTCCATGAAGGAGGGTTGCAGGACACCACCTGGCACCAGTTCCAGCTAATTTTAGGTAATTAAATTGACAAAGTTGGACATATAGCTTCCCTCTTTGGCCAAGAAGGTGCATGGAGTTAGATAAGTTTGGGCATCTTCAGTGGCTGCATCTACCCGAGGCTGTCTACCCGAGGCTGCCACAGAGGTGATGATGCTGGGGCCTGCAGTGGCAGTGTCTGGATCTGAGGGGTTCTTCTCAGAGAGATGGGGAGAGAGGGCTGTTATTGATGGTTAACAGCAGCTCATGGTCTTAAATCAGCACATGAAGGTGGTGGTGTTAATTTGGGTGCATCTAAGAATAAGCCCTTGGAGCAGAACAGCAGTGGCTGATGCTGTAGATTGTAATTTGTGGTGTGAGAGGGGGAAAAATATGGAAGATCTTGCTATGGGCTACTGAAATTGAAAGGAATCTGAGCCAGCAGAAGCCCCAACTGTGAGGTGAGATGATAGAAAGAGAAGGAGCAGATCTGGGAAATGGAACTGGAGCATTACTCAGGTAGGAAAAGGAGTAGCCCAGCAGGTGGGGAGGTGGTTGAGCTGCAGAGCTGAGGTGTCTCCCAGCTCTCTGATGTGGTCCCTGTTGTGCAGCCTGGAGGAACTGCTGTATAGCAGGCTCAGTGGTGTCTGGGGACATTTCTCTCCCAGCTTTTCTGTGCTAACAGCCTGAAGCTAATGGGAAAGTCAGGATGTGAATGGAATTTTCAAATGTTTTAGACCTTCATTCCCAATGTGGGCAATGCTTTGAAATATCTGTTTCACCCACAAAACTGCAGCATATTTTTCTCTTTTAAAATAACATTTAATAAGTCTAAAAAAAAAAAAAAATTAATAAATTAAAATACCAATAGAAGCAGGAGGGCATAAGCCAAACATTAAGAAAAAACCCTTGAGGATAAAATGAGTGTGTGAGCAGTTTGGTCTTGAACTCTGTGGGAATTGAGCTATATCTGTGAAGTCTTCCCGGATATCCCTACGTAATTTGGAGACCTAAAAATACCACAAAACTTGAATAGCCTGGCTGACCTTGGAGCTGCTCTGCAGGGGACTAGCAGTGTGGCTGGAGTAGGTGAACACCCTGCAGCACATGGAGCTGTCGGGAGAGGCTGATGAGGCAGTTTGGGGGGGTTGCTAATTGGCTGCTGGTCTTTGTTAGCACCGGGCTTGGATGGATGGGGCTGCTGAGTTTGCTTCTGCAACCAGCAATGGGGGACAGTGGCCTCTCTTGGAAATGGGAAGAGAGTGGAAAGGCTCCAGTCCAGCTGGTCCCAGGGAGGGCTGTGCTGGGGGGAGCCCGCTGCAGGGGTCGAGTAATTCCTGAGCTCTGCTGCTGTCCCAGCCAGCACAGGAGCTGCAGGCGTGGGCACAGGGGCACTTCCAGCAGAGGTCTGGCTGGAGGCAGAGCAGCCAGTGTCCTTTCACCACAGACAAGCCTTATCTCAGGAGATAACACCCGTCTCCAGGCTCTTCCTGGGCAGATACAGGCTCTGCAGAAATCCCAGAGTGGCAGGCTGGGCTCTGTTTTGCCTGTGTTTGGGACCAGAGAGTTTGGGGCTTTTGGGGTTGTTTAGGGGGTTTTTTAATTATTATTATTTTTTTAAGAACTGGCAGAGCTGCTTGTCCTGCATGTTGCTGCCCGACCAGTGCTGTGGATCTGTGCCCCTGCAGATGTGTGTCCTGCTGTGCTGTGGAGGCAGAGGGATGTCTGCTGCCTGGGATCTGTCTGCCTGGTCTGACAGGCGTGGAGATTTCTCCCAGGAGTCATGAATGCTTGTTGTCCATAGGAAAGGTCTTCCCTGGGACACGGTCTCTTCAGCCAGACAGAAAGGGCTGTTTTTTCCAGCTCCTCGGGAGCACTTTTCAGTGCACTCTTTTTTGGACTGCTACGTGCTGCTTGTCCTAAAAGGGTTGCAGATAGGCTGCTTGGCGAGTCCATCTGACCCAAGAGTAGACCACGTTTTGAAGTCCTGGCCCAAATGCAGCTGAGATGAGTTTCCCTTCTCTCCTTTTTCTCCTCCTTCCTGAACCCAGTGGATGTTGCCTAGCTTGGGCTTAGTGATGGGCTGCAGGCAGGTCTGTCTGGTTTGACCAGGGCTTTACCAAGCTGTGCTCAAGGCAGTGGGGGAGTTTTGTAGTTACCCTCTTGTCCTCAGCCAAGGGAGATCGTGTCTCTTCATGTCTTGCATGCGGAACCCCCCCATGCCTCTGCAAGCGTGCTGGATGGCCAGGCTGGCAAAGTTTAGCCTGGTGTATATATTTATTTTGTTTTTTCTTAGGTCTTTAATTTTGTTTTGTGATGCTAAATGTTCATGTTGAAGCTGGGGCAGGAAGAGGCTGGAGATAAGATGACAATAAAAGGCTGCAGTAAAGCCTGCAAGCAGAGATAATGCACTTGAGAGAATATGGGTGAACTGGCAGCCTGGAAAATTCAAGGAAAATGAAACTTCTTGCCAGTCAGGATACTCACTTTTCCCACCAGCTGCTCTGCACAGCTGGCGTGTCTTGTGTGGGGTACCTGGAATACCTTCTAGTTGAACTTGGGCTACCTGCAAGGTACAGGTTCATTATGTTCAGAGTTGCATGATATCATGTATATTACTTCACTAAATTTTTATTTTTGTGATCTTAATCCAGTCAAAGGATTTTACTCATAGGCCTGGTATAAATCACAAGGTCTCTCATGTCCTCAGCTTCTCCTCCCCTGCATTCTTGTTCCATGAATCCATCCTGTGGTGTCTGACAGCTCTACACGGAGGAGAGATTCATCACTGTGCATTTTGTCTTGATTTTTCCACCCTCCCACCCCAGCTCGTTGGGAATTTGGTGTTATATCATTAGGGATTTGCTAACCCAGCGGAGGGAGGTCTCCTGCCTGTCTGCCTCGCAGGTTTCTCTGACTGCCTGAGTCTGGGAGGTGTTGAAGGTGGAGTGGTGATAGGGAGATAGTGAGCTGCAGGAGCTGGCTGCAGGGTCACACTGGCTCCAGAGGGTTTAAGATGCCTTCAAACAAAAATCCTTTCTTGAAGGATGGGTTAGATGCTGAGCGTTGTATCTCACGGGAGCTCGAGAGCGAGCTTGGGTCACCTCCTGTCCTGCTCAGTTTGGACCCAAACTGGGAACCAGGCAAACTCTCCTTTCTGCCTGTGCCAGTTACATGGCTTGGCTTGAAATGCCTTTGGGGTTCCACATTGGGAGGCACCCCATCTTTACTGAGGTGCAAGTTAACCACAAACTACATCAGCTACAGTTGATCAGGGTGATGTAGGTGCCTCCTACATCCTCCCAAGCTGATCCTCAGTGGCCCACACTGCTTCCTTGCAGAAATTGTGCAAAAACATATGGCTGCTGATTTTTAATTGCAGAGCAGAAGAAATGAAGCAGTATGAAAGGTCAGACCTGACTTCTTAGTGAGGAGCTGTTTGCTCTTTGGAGGAAGTTGAGGAATTTTGGCCCAGTGCGTGCTGAAAGTCCTGCTGGGTTGTGTGGGAGCCCTTGGCTTGGGGGAGGCAGCTCTGCTTGCAAATCAAGACGAAGCCTTTATGGACTTTCAGTTATAAGGACACAAACACTTTGCACTTGCAAACTGTGCTGTGCCTGCCCAAGCTGGTGGTTTGCCCGAGCAGGAATCGGGGGAGCCATGTGGAAGAGCCCTGCTGCTTTTCCCAACCTCCTCCCAGGAATGTTCATGGAGAAGGGGCTGCAGCGTGGACAGAGCCTGGAGAGCCCAGGGACACCAGAGGCTTTGAGCTGGTGGACCTCTGCTTTCCCACAGCTGTGCCCATACATCTGGGTCTGGAATGTGCCATGGTTTAATGACTTGCTTCTGTCACATTTGCTGCTAAAGTCATAGATTTCTTCTATATATTTTAAAAGCAAACAATCCCTGACTGTGGAGGCTTTATTCTCTCCAGCTTGGCGGGTGTGCAGCTGGGTGAACAGTTAACCAAATTAACTGAGAGCTGTTAAACTGTACTTGGAGGAGCTGAGAAAGTTCAGGAGGAGCGCTGAGCTCTGGCTGGCCCAGCTCTGGGTGAAATCCTCTTGTGGTGACGTTGTCCTTGGCTGGTAGGGCATGAACGTGGGCTTTTAATGGGATTCGTTCTTTTCCTTGTGCTCAAGGTCGTGGTTTCTCCCCTGTTAGACAGTGTGTTGATAAACAGAAGGTACCAGGCAGGGCCATCATTGCTGGAAGTGTGACAGCTTTTGACTTCAAGCCCATTCCTCTGTGTGGCCGGAGGAGATGCCCACAGTGGCCTCACATCTTCTGCTGGGGCAGTTGGGTGGTAGGTAGGACCTGGGCTGGGCTCTCCTTGCTGTGCAGAGATGATCAGTCACTGGGGAAGAAAAGAGGGACAGGGTTTTTCCTCTAAAGCTGGATCTTCTCCCCAGCAGGAGGTAATGGGTGGAGGGGTTTTTAGCCACATGGGGAGAAATTGTGACAACATGCTGTGCTGTCCTCTCCTTCCTACGTGTGTGTTATCTGTTGTTCAAGCCTTCCTTCAAAAAGCTGCTGAAGTCTTCAAGCTGATGTTCTTTCTTGAAATACCAGTGTAAGATTGTTCCCTCAGCAAAGGTGACGTTGGGTTGAGCTGCTCTTGAAGGAGATTGTCCTCATGAACCAGGACATTGGAGAATGACCCAGATGGGTGCAGGGTGAAGGTTTCACAGGTTTCTTTGCTGGAGCTCACTGTAAGGCACCAAGCCCTTCATCCTGGGCATGGGGACTGGCCATGTCGTTCCAGGCCAGAGATGTGCTCATTGTCTAAAATTTACCACGGCAGGATGGAGCATTCCAAGGAGATTTTTTTTCCTTTCCTGTTAGGCTCTTGATGTCTACCTGGCACTAAAAACTAAGTCAGTTCTTTCCCATGAGTTCCTAAAAAAACTACCCTGCCTATGTGTGAACTGATGGCTCCCTGCAGAACTTGCTGCTGCTTCTTGCTGTCTCAGATAACTGCTGTCAGGGGACATCCCTCAGGTCATGCTTTTTCTTAGCAATTTCAGATTTAGGATGCAAGCACACGAGTTAATGTTAGCAAGCAGGAACTCCCTGATTTTTCTATTTATAGGAAAGCACATTTTTTCTGTATGTTTTGGGATTACTACAATTTTTTGCTAGGAAGTTTTCATTTTGCTAAAATCAGTTGTGAACTCCTGTTGGTTCAAGGGAAGATGGGTAATGGACCAAGGGTCTTTGGAAATCAACCCCAAGAACATCATGGGTTTTTTTCTGCTCAGAGCTACCAAGGAGATGGTGGCTGGATTTATTTGGCTGGATTTATTTAGCTGTCTGGATTAGAGTGACATTTAGTTAAATTCCCCTACAATACCAAGTCTTTCTGGGGGATCTGCTCGTTGCTCACCTATCGACATGAAGCTGCTTGCAGGCACTTTGGCTCCTTTTTTGCATTTTGGAGAGCACAACAGAAGTTACTTCATGTTACTTCACAGCAGGGACCACTGATGCCTGCCCATTAGTGCTCCTTGTTCCTCTATGAGCTCAGAGATTGACATTCATCTTCCATTTTAATTCTTTGAGCCACTTTTTTCCTTGCCTCTCTTACCAAGTAATATTTTTACTGAGAGGAGAACCCTGGTATGAACTGCTGTTAATCCTGCCAGCAGCTAATTATGATGCAGATGTCTTCCCAGAACACCCAACTCCCAAAAGACATTCCCAGAAGCTTTGTAGAAGGATTTAACAGTCAAAGACAATTGTCACCTCAAGGTAAACAGAAATCTGAAATCCTGACTGTAGTTACCATGCCTTATCTCTGACACTTTGGGAAGCTTTAAGGGTGTCTTCACAGCCACCATTGTGCTGGGCTTCTGCTGGTGTTTGCAAAAGGATTAAAGCAGCTAGGGAGGGCTGTGGTCCTCCTGATTGGGGTTCCCACTCCTCTCCATGTCCCATGGCCTCATCCTGCTCCCAAACTGGGCTGGCCTCTTGGGCCAGAGTTTGTCCCACTTGATGGGGTGCACAAGGCTGTGTTGTGGTGGCAAGAGAAGCCACTTGACCCTTCCCAGAGGGTGTCCTACTTCAAGTTTGGGCTAAAAACCCCAATATTTAAGCCTTGTCTCTAAGAGGTTGCTTTACACTTCTCCCAGCAACCTGGAAAGTGGAAAGGCTGTCTCAGCCAAGCACAGGGTATCTCCTAACGTGCAGTGAAAGCCTGGTGTGGGCAAACTCCTTATCTCTAAGTGCCTGAAGCCTCATCCCAAGGAATTCCAGCCACCCCTCCGTCCTGACCCCATTTTGCTCTGCTGTGACACCTCCAGTTGCCTACACCCACCTTGGGCACAGTGACTCCAGTAAGTGGCACTTGGGTGGCTGCTGGGCAAGCGCAGAAGGGGCTGGTTCTGAGCACAGAAGGGACTCCCCTTGCTGGGGTTCAAGCACAAGCTCGTGCCCAGGCATGCACAGGTAGCCGTGTGGCACTCTTGGCAGCTCCAGGCAGACGTGGATTTAAGGGGATGATTCCCAAACCCACGTCCTGCCCAGACCCCTCTGTGCCCCTCTTCTCCTGTCAGCCAGCTCAACCTCCCGCATCAGGCTCTTGCTGCTGCCCTGTTGGTGGCCATTTCTCAAACCTGGCTAGCCACATCGTCCTGCCTTGTGCCGAGTGCCACAGATTGGGTCCCCTGAGGTGAGGACTTTTGGCAGGAGGAGTGTATGGTGCTGGCTGGGGAGGGACAAGGATGCTGTGAAGATAAAGCAGTGCTGTGTGTGAGACGAGTGAACGAGCCAAATCCTTCTCAGAAGTGGTGTTTGAAGAAAAAACCCTTTGTGGAAAATGCTCTGTTGGCTCTTCACCTAAGCCAAGAAGATTAGAGAGGGAACAGGCTCTGAAAATAACACTGTGGAACAGTGGGTTGCTGTTGGTGGTGACACTGAGCAGGTCTCGCGCTGGCTGGAAGTCCCGACTCTGTGGTTTCCAGGAGAGTGTTTTCTTTGATCAGTCTTAATGAAACTCTGAATTTGGAGTGAAAATTTGAAAGCGTGCTGGTGCTCACCTCCTCCCCCAGCCCTGCAGAAATCTTTGAATAGCTACAACTTGGAAGCTCAGCCCTCTCCCTTTGGGCTTGGGTCTGGCAGGGCACTGGCTGCCTGGTGCATGTCCCTGGTGTGTGTCCCCTCCTGGGGCTCAGGGCAGCCAGGGTGCTGTCCCCCAATTTCTGGAGGGAGATTAGAGCTAAGCTATGGGGCAGGCAGCTCTGGAGCTGTGGGGCACCCCAAAGTGTTTCTGAGCATGGGTGTGATGAGTTGCAACGGACTCTGCCAACACTAAGAGGGGAGAGCTGGTTTCTAAAACTTGGCTATCAAAATTTTAGGATACAAATGGGACCACCTCATTCAGAACCCTGTAACCCTTCATGAATCATTTGGAAAAACATTTTTAGGGGTGAGGACTTGACCTGCAGAACAAGGCAGGAGGTGCTGTGAGAGCAAAAGAGGTTAATGGACAAAGTGTGTTTTGGTCCACACCCCTCTCTCAAACACTGACTTTTGTGCTTTTTATGTGTGGAGTTTGTTCAGTCTTGGAGACTTGAGTATTTTTTTGAGTATTGAGCACCTTTGCTGCCTAGGAGGGTTGAAATAGTTCTTGTGTGACTGGAAATAAAAGGCAGGCACACACTTAGCAGCTGACTGTGAGAAGCTTTTATTAAAGGATTCTGATGTGTGAGCTAGGAAGAAATAAGTCTGCTGTAGGACAGCAGAAGCTCAGTGGGGGGACAGTTGGGCTGTTAATAAGTAAATCCATTGAGAAAGGACCTGTGCCCCCAGGGACCTGCTTTTCCCTGGAGCTGTGGGCTGATGACCCCATCCAGGCTCTGGCTCCTGCCCTGTCTTCCAAGTGGGAAGTGGTGGACTTAAAGCAGTGCTTGGAGCAGGACTGGGAGGAAGCAAGAGCATCAGTCACATCTGAAAGCTCCAGGGAAAAATAAAATATAAAACACTGAAAACACTTCCTGCACTGGTTCTGGAGTGAAAGGGTTTTTTCCCCCCTTCCCCTGCTTTGGTCTAGGTTTTGCAGATGCCTGGAGCTGGTGCCAGGACTGGGGTGCAGTGTGCCCCGAAATGCTGCAGGTGCCTGCTGTGCATGTGCTGAAGCTCTTTGGGCTGACCACAGCTCCTGGCCATGCTTCTTATTTCCAGGAGGCCTCATGTGCCCCTGCAGAGCAGCACTCACTTGCCTGGTCCATCCCACCTCCCAGGAAATGCCAGGCAGGAACAGGGCAGTGCTGGGAGCACTGTCCACACACCCGCTCCCTGGGGGTGTTCAGCAGCAGCAGGAAGAGCTGCACTGCTTGGGTTTTACATGGTGCTCTGTTAATAAGTCAATGCCAAAGGTAGTGAATCTGTTTTACAGGAGATGAGTTGTTTACTACAGAAACTGCTCCTGTGTGCTCCGGGGCTGGAGTAGAGCTGCGTATAGCTCCTGGCCAACACATTCAGCTCAGATCTTTTAGTCAGAGGACCAAAAAAGGGCTTCTCATGCTGCTTGTCAACATGGAGTTGCCAATATCACAAGAACAGGAAGATTTCTTTTGCTTATTCTTACTGTATGGCTCTGTGGTGCCTTGGAGGAGTATCAGTGAGGCTTCACCAAAAACCCCTCACCAAGGAAATGTGGGAGGTGGCTGGGTCCAGCTTGTTGTCCTCTTGCCACATGTGCCTCCCAGAGCTGGAAAACTGAAAACAGCATCTCGAGGAAGGGAATAGAGGAGAAATGTGCAAGGTTGCCATCATGTGCTGCCTACTCAGGAAGATAGATGGATGGATGGACAGAGAACATGCTGCCCCAACCTCTCTGGATCCTCGTTTTACTCTTCAAATCTTTGCACTGTCACACTGGGCAGTAGTCAGAATTATGTTTTCATGGGGTTTTGGGGCTGGATAAAGCTGCCCACCATCCAAATGTGCAAAGGAATGGAGTGGGTGGGAGAGGGAGGACATGCCCTTATCTCCATCTTCCTCTCCTGGCTCCAGGACTTACTCCATCCTTCCATGCACTGGGGTGGCCACAAGTGGTTGTTACTAAGGAAACATGCTACAAACCCACTAAGAGTAACATCAGCTGGATGTGGGGATGTTGCTATTTTCAGAGAAAGTTGGTCGCTTATTAAAATGTTGCCAAAATTTCCTGGCTGAAAACTCATTTCATGATAATCCCAGGCCGTGGTCAAAGGTTGGGTTGTACCTGGCATGCTTCCAGAGGTGGTGAGAACAAGGGCTCTGCTTGCCTGGAGACAAGTGTGTGCATCAGCTCTGATGCTTCACCACCTTCCTCCATGGAGAAAGGGGAAAAAATTGCCTAAGAGGCTGGGAGCATAGAGGTTTTTATTCATCTGACTGATAATAGGAGCTAAATAAAGGCTTTGGAAAAAACCGACCATTTCTCTTGCAGTATTGGTTGGGCAGAACTCTACTGGAACTAAAGATGGAATGAAAAGTCTGGCTTTTCTGCCAGCTCTATTTTTAGAGCTGCTGCTCCATCTTTGCATCTCTCTGGGTTTTCTCAGCATATGCACTTGAAGTCAAGCAATCTGCCTTTATTTTTTCCGGCAGCCTGTGATATTCTGCAAGATAAGGATTTTGGATGGAGGGACAGGGGACTTGCCAGATTTGCCAAAAATCCCCCCGAGTGCCAGGACACAGGTCCTGTTCCAGGAGCGGGTTCAGGGCAAACACAGACTGCTGAATATTTCTGGTGTTCCATGCAGGAATGACCCTAACCCTTAGGTGCTGGAGGGGAGTGTGTGTGCAGCATTGCCTGGCTGCTGTGTGTCCCAAAATTCCCTTTGTGGCTGAAATAAGAAAATTCAGCAGCATTCCCACAGTGCACATCCATACTGAGGATGGGTTTGGATGTGGAACAGAGGAGTCGGGCTTGGCTTTGAGAGCAGGATAGGAGTATTTGAACTGGGATTCAGCTGAGGTACTGTGGCTGACGCAGCAAGAACCCAGATATTCTTGTTTCTTATTAAAAGCAGCAATAAAAGGTAAAAAGTCAGCATGCTGGCCCTTTCTTTGGTATTTAACCCTGGCAGGGAGGGTGGGAATGGCCTTTCAGAGAGCTCCCAGCGAGCATAGACGCAGTTCTCCCCAGTGCCCAATGTGCATGAGTGGCAAACCCACATCTCCCATGACTTCAGATGGGCTCAAACCAGCTTCATCTTCTTCTTCCAGCCAGAGAGGGGTCGTGAGCCTGTGCACTGCCCGACCCTGCCACTCCTCTGTCCCAGGACTGCTACAGCAGCACTCGTTCTTTTTTTGGCTGTTTTCTTGCCTTTACAAAGCACTGAGCCCTAGGCTTGGTTTTGCATCGTTTCAGTGTTTGTGCAAAAACCAGTTTTCCCCATAGACTCATTTGTCTGGATTGGAACCTGTGTTCTCTAGAGGCAGGCAACTGCTGAGAGCTAGAGGCACTCAAGGAGTTTGGACTCGAGGATGTTTATTAGGAATATATTTCTCCAGCATGAAACTGGACACAGGGAGGACCCTCAAGCAGCTCCTTGGGATTTACTGACTCTAGACTTTGAGCTGGCTGTGCAAAAAGATAAATGCAGGAGCTGGGGATGTGCTTCATGTCTCTGAGCTGATGTTTGTGGTTGCTGTCCCTTCTGAGCAGAGGTTTTCCCAGTGCCTGAGAGCACACTGTGCAAGTATGCTGGAGCCACGGGGACTTTCATCCAGCTGGAGGCTCTGCCAGATTCCAGCAGGAGCATTCACTTGCTCCGTGGAGGGTGAAGCTGGAGGAGGGTTTCGGTGGAGGGAAGGTGTAACTTCACTGGCTGGTACTCAGCCCTGTTCCCATGCCAAGAGGCAGATGCTGAGCTGTGAGGACTGGTCCTGCAGAGAGAGCAGCTGCCTGAGCTGAAGCCTCTTGTGCTTCACTAACAAATAACAGCCCTGCTGAGAGGGCAAGTGGGCTGAAAATGCTGCTCCTCAAAAAAACCCTTGGTCTTGTACAGCTTGACAACACGTAGGTTGCCACGGGGAATTAAGGCAGCATTTAGGTCTGTTTTTCCTCAGTTTTTAGCAACTTGAAAGGGTGTCTGGTTTCCCTTTGATTTGGCTCACAAGTCTTTTGGCAGCAGGGAACTGTGCTGGGTGACCACTGTGGTTTCTCCATTCTGGATAGCACCAGTCAATACCAGTAAAACCCTGCCAGTGGTGACAGATCCCACCCCACCCTGCCCATCCACAGCTGGAGAATAGCCTCTGACCTGCTGTGCTTCAGGATCACATGGATTTCCCAGCTGGATCTCGTTCACTTCTCCAGCATCTCTTTCAAACCCTCATAGACTACACCCAGGTGTGAGTTCAGGTGCCACCAGCCTGTGGTGGGAACCAGAGCAATGCCTGGGAAGCTCAGGAGGGGCTGCCACAGAGCCAGAAGAACATCTGGCAGGTGCCTGAGGAGGTTTTTGTCTGTGTATCCCGCTGAGGAGGAGACTGAGCTGGTGCCAGCCTGCAGGGCTGCACCCATCCTCTTGCTCCACACCCACCCCACATCTGAATGACCATAGCAAGACATGTGCTTTATGGGAGACTTGGATTTAAATGCCTCTTCCTTGTCTCTTTTCCCCTTTAAGAAGTCTCGTATGGATTTTCAGGGCTATTTTGGAGGCATGTTATTGTTAATACTTGTTCTCTGGCTCAGCAGCATGTGTGGCCAGGGCAGGGCTGAGGTGCAGGCTGCTGTTCTGGCCCTCCTGCAGCTGGTTCTGGCTGGGGTGGGTGGGCTGAGATGGGCACAGAAACATCCTTCTCCCCTTGTAGAAGTGTCCCTCTGCATACCTGCTAGTCTTTGGGTGATGTATGCTCCTACAGCACCAGCTCTGTACGAGAAAGGACTCCTGAGCTATAAATCTCTGCTTTTCAAGCACTAAACTCCCTTTTGGGTTGTTTTTTGACGTTAGGAATTTTGTCTGATAAGAGAACTTTATTTGCCTTTAAATATCACTTTGTGACAGGATGATGGAGTGGGGATTCTTGGAGCGAGCCCGTGCCAGCCGGGGAAGGGAAATTCTGCTGGGGCTTTTGTTTCTCTCCAGCACTGATGTTTTAGCTCTTTAAAGAGTACGTTTATTTTACTCTTGGCAGGGGTGTGTGTGCACATGTCAGTGTCCAGACAAATGGGAGCAGCCTGGCGTTGGGGCCGTGCTGAAGCCAAGTGGGTCTCCTGCTCTCCCCTCCCTGTGGCACCTGGGGAAGAGGAGCTGTGCTGGGGCTCTTCTGCAGCCAGCTTCAAAACCCAGGGGGTGAGGGTGAAGCACAACTACCACATGGAGAGCCTTAAAAAAACAAGAAAAGGAGGATTTAGTGACACTGTGTGCAAGATGCAGTTGGCTGTTCCTAGGCTGGCAGTCAAGTCACTTGTTATCCCAAGAACAGCCCAAAAGCCAAATTGCCCAGAACAGCTTCCTAGCTGGTTTTTAGTGCCGCCTGCTCAGGTCAAGGCTAAGTCTAAGGTGTTTCCCAGCAGAGCCTCCAGAGTACAGCCCATAGCCACAAAGTCTGTGTTTTGTTTGCATTTGGGCTGGTGGGAGCTGAGCTCCCTAATCTGACTCTCTCCAGCAGCCGTGTTGTATCACGATCCTTTTAGATACGGAGGATTTTGCTCCACAGGCTGCTTGTGAGCAGCAGGATCTGCAAAGTGCCAGCTCGTTTCCTTGGCTTGGATCCCACTGAGCTCTCCCTGGTTTTCATGATGCCTCGAGCAGCCAGCTAACTCTGTGTTCCTTTCTTGCAGCTGTTCCACGTAGCCTATGTCCTGATCAAATTTGCCAACTCCCCTCGTCCGGACCTCTGGGTGCTGGAGAGATCTACTGACTTTGGCCTCACCTACGAGCCCTGGCAGTATTTTGCCTGTAAGTATTCCACTGTTGTAAGAGAGCTGCAGCTTAGTGCCAGGTCGTGAGGCCACTGTCAGGACAGTGTGGAGTTGTTTCTGTGTCACTGCTGTGGTACATGCCCACTGGTTCCTTTGCTCAGTAAGGGTGCAAGAGTTGAAGGCTGGAGCAGCTGGGTGAAGTTGTGGTGCTCCTCAGGGCAGAAGAACTTTTTATCTCTCTAGGACTAAACATATTTTTTTAAACTATCATCATCGGTGCCCACCCAAATCTACGTGGATGATAAAGTTGGCACCAGTGTCAGTAGCTGGGAATTGCTGAACGAGGTCTGGAACGTGAGATTTCTTAACTTCTCCTCCCAGCTCTCCTCTCTCTGTCTGTCTGCCCTGTACTGGATCCAGACTGGCTATTTCAGCTCCTCCAGAAGCAAACCAGTGGCTCACTTCCAAGTGGCTGCTGTAACACAAAGGTCTGGAGGCAGGAAACAGCCTCCTTGGACTTCCCAGTGCTGGAGATGGGATGCAGCCCGGGCAGGGCAGGGAACTGCTGTCCTGCTGCTGGGATCAGAGACAGCTGGCTGGAAAGGCTGGCTGCAGGGATCCAGTCTGTGCACTTGACTTCTCCAGTCTCTGATTAAAACCTGATCCCTTTAGAAGCAGCTGGTTCTAGAAAACTCTCCTCCCATGGGATCTGTGGGGCAGCTGGATGCTTAGGAACGTGCTACCACCATCCCCTTCCAGAAGCAGCAGCAGTAACTGGGAGAGGATGTGAGTTAAGATCTACAGCCAGAGCTTAAAACTTGGCAAGAAAGGACCTCGGAGTGCTCAGAGGCCTCGCCCTGGACTGCCCCTGAAGGGCCATATTTCTGGCTTACCTGCCAGCCTGTGCTCTGGATTTGCCAGGCTGGTCCTGTGCAGGAAGGAGCTGCAGACGTTCTGCCCGCTGTGTTGCCTTGGTGTGGTAACTCCTCTCCAGTGTAGATGGTTTTCCCCCCTGCTGTGTGCTGGTGGGGACTTTCTGCTGTCACACTGCCTGCTTTGCTTTTTTTCTGTCTTCTCTGAGAATTTCCCTTCCAGCTCTGAAGCCTCTCGGGGCCCATTACAGTCACGTTCCTGCATGGTCTGGGGCTGGGCAGGGAGCTCGTGCCTTGCTTGCCTTCTTCCTGCAAGGTCTGGAGTCCTCTTCCCTCCTGCAGCCTCAAGGCCCTGTTACCACCCTCCTTGAGAAGTGGTAGTCACACACAGTGACGCAGCCCAGTGGAAAATTCCCATGGAAATAAAGAGGTGGCTGCTCCAGAACCTGCCAGATTGGCTAGCACAAGAAGTCCTTTGCGGAGGTTTATTTTTGGCACGGGCAGTTCTGTAGGTGGTCTCATAAAAACACTGGTCAGCTCAGCAACAGGGTTAGAAGCAGAAAAGTCAGTGTTCTCCAGAGACAGCAGCGAGGCTTGCTGTGGGTGACACCATCCCCACCAGCTCAGCACCACCCCTGGAGCCCAGCTCCATTCCCCAGGCTGCCCCAGGAGCTGCTTTTGGGCTCAGCTCTGCAGGAGGAGGGAAGAAAGGACTGTCCTGGAGAGCCTCTGTTGGTGCAGCTGATGGGTTCTCCTCGGGAGCAGGGCTGGAGGGACCGTGGCAGTGGGAATCCTCTCTGAAGGGGTGAAGCTCTGTCCCTGTCCTTTGCCCTACTGGGGGTAGGCTTCCTCAGCTGCTGTTTCCTAGCACTTTGCCGTGGTTAAGGCTGATGGGTTGCTTTGTTTTAGCTCAGTGTCCAGCTTCTGGCTCACGCAGTTGTGCAGGTTTGCAGTAAGTGGAGGACTTCTTTGGTTTTCCTGAGTGGCTGCTCCCGTGGAGCATCCTGTGTCCATGCCCAGATCAGTCATCCTGAGGCAGTGGTGACAGGCTCCTTGCCTAGGGCTTCAGCAGCAATGGCCTTTGAAAAAGCACCCAGTGAAGAAAAGCTCAGCAGCCAGAGACCTGATGTTAAATGTTTCCACACCATCTTCCTGTGGATGCAACTGAGCTCCTGCTGTTGCCAAAACAGTGTTTCGTGGAGTGAGGCCACATTGCTGGAGGTGAGGTGTGGGTGGGTACAAGGCAGAGGTGAAGGCAGGGGAGGCAGAAGCTCTCTGGGCTCCCCCCTTCCTGTTCCTCCTGCCTGGCCAAGCCTACTGGTGCAGCATATTGCAACAGAGTTTGGAGGATTAATCCCATGAATGAGGCTACCATTTCCCCATCAGCTCCCTGTGTGAGCTGAGCTGCCCTGGCAGGAGCACCAGGTTCTGTTGGCTGCCTTCTCTTCCTTCTGCTCCTCATGGAAACACCCTCAGGAGCAACATGTGCTTTGGCATGAGCTGCTGAGAGCTCCTGGTGCAGGTGAGGTGGGAGTGGGAAGGAGCAGCAGCCTTTGTGCCAGGGTCTTTCCAGGGGGAGCAGCCCCAGAGAGGCCTCAGAGTGGCACAGAGAAGGTTCTTGCACGGGGAGATGTGGGTACTCACCACCCTGCAGTCAGGTCCCGAGCTGCCCCAGCAGGTTCGCTGTGGTTTGGGTGGCTCTGAGAGCGCTGGACTTGCAGGAGCCATTCCTGCAGCTGCAAGGTGAGTCTTGGCTGCAGTGTCCCCAGAGCAGGCTGCAGGGCCAGCAGTGTGGCTGCCTGGTGGTGCCTGTCCCCTGCCTTTAGCCAGCCTTGCATTGCCACTTAGTGGCAGGAGCCCTCGATTGCTGTCCCCAGGGGGTGGTTCTGGGTGGCTTTGGCAGTTCTGTTTTGTAGTGCTGGTTTAAGAGCGATTGCAGAGTTCAGGGTAAGGTGGGAGAAGGACACATCCTGCAGGCACTTGCTCTGCCTCTCCCAAACACTGCAGGTCTCCTCCTGTCCACCTTACTGGTGGGAGATGTTGTAGCAGTGGCCGTGGCTTGTGGTTGCTCCCATCACGTAGTTCTATGCTGGATTACTCTTTGGGACTCTTCCAAGAAGTTGAGGAGCTGTGTGAAGGTGATGGTTCCAGCTCCTACACCAGGAGCAGAGCTTTAGCAGCAGACAGCCCTTTCTCCATCCAGCCAGAGTGCTGTAGCAAATCCAGTGCCAGCAGGGCAACAGATTCAGACTAGGGTTAGGTCTCAAGCTGTGAACTTGAAAATTAAGGGGTGGGTTTCTCTGCAGGTAGTCACGGTAGGCACGACTGTTCTCACTTCCCTCATTCACTGCAGTGAGGTGGTCTGGGGTGTTTTCTGGCCATGCCTATTGCTCCTTCCAATAGTGGAGTACATATGTGTGAGCAGTGACAGTTGATACAAAGCAATCTGTGTGTAGGTGCTTATTGGGGACTACACAGCCTTCTCCCCTTTCCAGTGTGGGGAGATCAATACAGGGCTCTGAACTGTTCTTTTTCTCTTGCTGCTCTCACCTCTGATTGATCAACAGCATCCAAGAGGGACTGCATTGAGAAGTTTGGGCTGCAGAGCGTGGATCGGATCACCAGGGACGACCACGCCATCTGCACCACGGAGTACTCCCGCATCGTGCCTTTGGAGAACGGGGAGGTGAGCACCTGCACGTCCCCACCCCCTCGACTTGCCAGGGCTTCTCAGTGACCGTAGGTACCTCTGAGGTTTGGTCCCTCTTGACTTTTGGATGCCACTAAAAACTACTCAGTTAAACCAAGTGAGGCTGGCAGGGAACCGAGTCAGTCGTCTTGAAGGGAGGTATATTGGGTTCGGCTGAGGGAGAGATTCATTTCCTCCCACCTGACAGGGTTACAGATCTGGTTTCCCTCCTCCCATTCACAGATCGTTGTCTCTCTGGTAAATGGGCGCCCAGGAGCCATGAACTTCTCCTACTCTCCTCTCCTGCGGAACTTCACCAAAGCCACCAACATCAGGCTGCGGTTCCTGCAGACCAACACTCTGCTGGGGCACCTGATGGGCAAAGCTCTAAGGGACCCAACGGTGACAAGGAGGGTAAGGCAGGCTTTGATACCTCTCACTAGTGAGGTGGGAGTGTTTGAGGGCTGTCCGTGCCACCTCTGGGGGGAAGACATCCTTGGATATTTGCTGTGGGGCTTTTATCTCTCTGTGCCTGTGCTCCCCAGGCTGAAGGCATCTGCAGCCAGTGCTGCTGGAGCTGGAGGCTGCTTCGGGAGAACTGTGCTTAGCACCAACAGCATGAAACTGGGAAACACCTCTTGGTGTCACATGTGGCTCTCTGGCTGTACTGGGAGACCCACTTGTAGCTAATGGGCTCTGTTAGTGGTGCTGGGTCTTGCCACAGGCAGATACTGCAGCCTGCAAGGTCCAGCTTGTCACTATAAGGGAAATAACCCAACACATCATTTGAATCCTGAGTAGGGCAGTTATGAAGCTTATTTGTAAAGATATTAGTGACCAGCTTTTCTTGTGCTCCCCAGTATTACTACAGCATCAAAGATATCAGCATTGGAGGACGTTGTGTCTGCCATGGCCACGCAGACGTCTGTGATGCCAAAGACCCTAATGACCCTTACAGGTACATTTTTCAAAGTCCCAGTTCTGTGTCAGTGTTTGAATTGTGCTAAGAATGAAAGATACTGATGTGAGTCTTGCCCTGTCCTGATGCTCGTAATTGTGTCACCACTGTTGTTGCTGGCTCTGCCCTAGAAAGGATAGAAACTGGTCCAGCCAATGCAGCAGAAGTTAAACATTTTGGCAGACGAATTTTCAACCAGGTCAGCTCCTTCCTCTGGTTTCCCTGACAGCAACTTTGCCATCTCTATGGGAGCAGAGTGCTGGAATGGAGGGGTGGGAGCACAAAGCTGATGCTGTTGTTGAACGTGGAGGTTTCTTGTCAAAGCCCAGGACTTGTTTCTGAACTTCAGAGAAGTTTCTTTTATCCCATATGGGTTCTTACAGGCTGGGACAATGCTTCCATAGAAAGCATAGGTGGTCTTCCAAGAAACGAGAAATTCTACTGTCCATTTCTACTCATAAGAACCATAAATTGGTTATGTATGTAGGTGAACAATTACTCCTTGCAAATGAACAAGAGCGTGCAAAGCAGTTACATTTTGGCTCATGGGACTCTGCCCATCTGCCTTGGCAACTCCAAATGCCAAAGAGCTGCTTCAAACCCTGGAAGTGTTGCTTCCTAGCCATCTGTTTGCAGCCTGAATGTTGCTTTTATGAAAGGGATGGGTAGATTCAGCTGGACGAGGGAAGCTTATATTTCTCATCAGGATCATGTAGAGCTTTTGGATCTTGTAAAATAGAATTCCAGTAAGTCCCAGCCAAGGTTAAAGCTGCTAAGTATTAAAACAAAGATGTATTGGTAAGTGAGTCTGCCTTAGTGTGCCAAACTCTGACAAAGGGAAGTTCATAAACGTTTGAATGTACAGTTCCTTGGGTTTGTTTTAGACTCTGGTGTTGCTGGATCACAGTACACCTGCATACCAGGACAGAAGGCTTCAGGTGCAAAGCAATTGTCCTTAGAATCATAGAATCACTGTGCTTGGAAAGGACTTCTAGGAACATCAAGTCCAATCTTCATCCCATTCTTTAACACAGAAATGCCAGGACACTTCTTAGGTGTATCGATGGCTCCAGGGATGAAGGGAAAATCGAGGGAAGGGAGATGTGCTTGGAATCCTTGTTCAGTGGCACTTCTGCTGAGTGTCTGTGCCTCCC
The DNA here is from genome assembly GCF_000691845.1 of Merops nubicus. Lineage (NCBI taxonomy): Eukaryota > Metazoa > Chordata > Aves > Coraciiformes > Meropidae > Merops > Merops nubicus. The sequence continues at coordinate 8,573 of NW_008580985.1, read as the reverse complement.
AGTATTCCCCTCCTCCCCTCTCATTTGGATGCATTTGGCATCCTCTCTCTTGGCCCCAAACCATGTTCTAATGTTGCAGCACATGTTCCTAAGCAGCTGCTGCATTTCACCCAGAGCAGATTGCCCTTGTCTGGAGGAGAAAACATTTCCTACTTGGGTGCTTTGTACAGTCAGCATGTAACATCTGCAGAGCCCTTTGGGATATGTCACGACAAAGATGCTGGGTAAACAGAACTTCTGGTGACATTGCTGTACCCTGTTGACAAGCCCAGGAGCGTGGAGAAGTCAGCAGAAATCCCAAACCAGACCCCAAGAGAGGCAGGATGAGCACTGCGATAGGTGAGGTGAGCTAGAAGTCTTGGCAAAGACTCTAGGACGTGATGGAGTGTGTTCATGAGCTGACTTCCTGGCCATAAATGATGATGATTATCCAGCTTTGGAAAGTTTCTGGGAAGTGCCAAGTTAGGGAGGCTGCACATCCAGCTGTGCGAGGCTGGCGGCACATCTGGTCCCTGTGTGAGTGTCTCTGTGCCAGGGCAGGTGCAGCCTCCTCAAGGGTCCTTGGCACTTTCCACGATGGTCTTTTTCCCAGGGTGGAATGGGCTGAACTAAGCAGAGGGAAGGGAGATTACCCTGGTTAGAGGTGAACACCAGCAGGATCAGGCACAAACCTTCCCCTGGCAAAGCCCGTGAGCAGAGATAAGCATCAGCAGGGACGTTGCAGATGGAGAGCCCGGGCAGGAATCATGTGTTAACATGTGGCTGCTGTTGATGTGAGCTCAGGAGGACCCTGCAAGTGCTCTGCATCTGACTGATTAGAGCAACTCTTTCTGTGGGTTCACTGCCCCATCAGGGATACCACAGACAAGGGAGGAGATGACTGGAGAGAGTCCAAGTGAAGACAACCAGCAAGACACCAGCAGTCTGGCTGGCCAGAAGCAGATCTGCTTCAGATCAAGAATGCTTTCCCACTTTTTTCCTTTCTGGAAGGGAAAGCACCACATGTGCTGGTAGATTTGTGCCATCTGTGAGTCCCTTTTGCAGGTGCCTTTCCCTCAGTACAGTCAGAGGCAGTTAGAGGAAGGGGTTTGGTTTTTTCTTCCTGATTGTGCTACTCAGATGTCCCAGCCAAATCCAGCTGCTGCAGTGGTTGTGTGCTCACTCTGACACAGCTGCTTGCTGGAGACTGTTTATAGTCTCTGGTCCTGAGCATCAATCCCAGTGGGAAGGCTGTGGGTTTATTTTTTACGGCTGGGCAACCAGGAAATATGTGTTACGTGAACACAGCCGCTCCCTCTTCTTCCTTGTATATATTCAATCAATGAAACATGTAAATATTGTAGCTCCTGCACGTTTGTCCATAATTCATTAGCCACTAGGACTCAGGACAAGGTGGGGTAAAGCTGCCGTGATGGATGAGCCTTCAGAGAGGTTGTTGCTAATTCTGGACAGCAGAGACTAAATAAATAGCTGCTGCTCCATCTGAAATGTGCATCCTTACTCACTGAGTGCCATCTTTTTGCATTCTGGGAACTGAACCAGGGCTTTTCAAACATCTCAGACATTAAAGGGCCGGGGTGTGTGACTGGAGCCACATCCTCCAACCAAGGAGATTAACAGTGCTCAGCAGGTTTATAAAAGTTCCCTGACTCAGTGACCATCTTTCTCCACACGTTTGTGTATGGATGATAATCTTGATCTCCAGCTGCTGCAAAAAAACACATACAATTTTGTTGCCTTGGAAGTGCTGAGTGTTAGTCAGCCAGGTCAGCTCAGCGGGTGGTTTCATTGTAGAGGCATGGCCAAGGTTGGCCTCTTGTTGAGTCTCTCCTTGGGTCTGCAAAACATGGGGAGGACAAAGCTCCTGGTGAATATTTCAGGGCTCATTTCTGCCACTTAGGCACCAGCCAAACTCTCAGGGGCTTGGTTTCATGCCCGGACTCCACCAGCCACAGCCCAGCCTGTGAGTGTGGATAGGGACAGGGCATCACAAGCGTTCTAAGAGTTGACTGCAGCCAAGAGTTTCATGACATCTGCGAGGGGAGGACCCCCAGCAGTGCTGGGAGCAGGGCTGGGACCTCCTGAAGGAGGCTGAAGCAAACAGGCTGAGTGGGGATGCTGCCTGCATTTCCCCAGACTTCAAATCGTCCCATATTTCATTAAAATGAGTTCCCTTGTCCCATGCTTCTGCTTCTGGCTACTCACTATATGTACAGCTCCAGGTCCCACATCTCCTACCTACACGTAGGTGGAAACCACGGGGCTCAGCTCACTCCATCCATGGAGGAGTGTGTCTGCACTCCTGCACTTCACTCAGAGTGACTGCTCCATTTATTTCTACTGTTTGAAAAAAATGACATTTATTTTTAAACACTGCTTTTGAATGGAAAAGCATTGGAGGAGGGAGAGATGGGAGTGGCAGGGCAGCCCTGGGGGGAAGTGAGTAATTGCACAGATAAAAGCTGGAACAGGCTGTATTATCCCCAAGTCTAATACAACAGAAGGCGTTTGTGTTGGAGGGGAATCGCCTCCTGCTAAGTGGAGGTTTGGGAGATGATGTCAGGGGCGTCTGTGAGTCACCGTTGGGGCGGGCAGGGATGGGATCCATGGGTCTCCTGCCAGGATCTCGTGCTGGGATCTCTCCGGAGCCGCCTGTTTGCCCAGCACAGCCCTGCCTGCTCTGGCTGAGGAGAGCAGGACCTGCTCACACGGGGAGCCTGGGGCCAGCATCTCCTAAAGGCTCAGTTCTCAAGTCGTGGTCCTCCTCTCCTCAAGCACAGGCAGACCTGGAGGAGCAGATGGGACCTGTGTGTCCCCATCCCTCTGCAGCTCTGAGCTGTCCCTTATTCCTTCCACATTGCCCCTGCACAGTGGTGGGAACATCTCCGTGTCCCTGCACCACACTGCTCCCTCTCAAGTAATTTGCTTCAGCTCAGGTTCCTGCCTCTCCAACCACTTCACGTTTTATTGTCTGCAGACCCAGCTAGGCAGTGCCACACTGATTTTTTTTCTCTGATTCTTGTTTTCCTGTGAAGAAAAGAGGAGTGGAGGAGAAGGAAGGGAGAGAATGGCACTGGAAGAGCAAAGTTTGGTATATCATAGAATCACTAAGGTTGGAAAGACCTCTAAGATCATCAAGTCTTCAACCCAACACTACCATGACCACTAAACCATGTCCCCAAGTACCACATCTACACGTTTTTTGAACCCCTCCAGCGATGGTTACTCCACCACCTCCCTGGGCAGCCTGGGCCAATGCCTTACTACTCTTTCAGTAAATAAATTCTTCCTAATATCCAATGTAAACCTCCCCTGATGCAACTTCAGCCCATTTCCTCTTGTCCTATCGCTGGTTACTTGAGAGAGGAGACCAACCCCCACCTCATGCCAGCTGCCTTTCAGGGAGCTGAGAGCGATAAGGTCTCCCCTCAACCTTCTTTTCTCCAGACTAAGAACTATTCGGCTCAGAGAAAGAAAAAAATCAGAATTCAGACGTTTTCTTTTTGTTTCCAGGCTCTTGAGATTAACCGAGGTCTCTGGCCGGCGTCCCTGCCGAGCAGTGGTTGGGGGCAGCAGGGTTGTGTGGTGGCTCCCCATGCCCTCGGCTGTACCCCCTTCCTTCCCTTGCAGGCTGCAGTGCGACTGCCAGCACAACACCTGCGGCGGGTCCTGCGAGCG
>NW_008580985.1:1371-4873 GCF_000691845.1 Merops nubicus | reverse complement strand
CCAGTTCCCCTGGCAGCCTGCCACGGCCGACAGCGCCCACGAGTGCCAGCGTAAGTCGGGGCTGGGCCCTCCAGCCCTCCCCTCCCTCCTGCTCTGGGAACACGGGAGCGGTGGGGTGGAGACGGCGCTGCGGGGTCCCCACGGCTCTGTGTGGGACCTGGCTTATGTTCCAGTCCCTCCTCCGTGTCCGAGGGTTCAGGCAGGCAAGTCTCAGTCGTTGCTCAATCCTGTCTCGGAGAGGGATTGCACTTGGCCGTGTTTACACGCAGGACGTCTGTATTTGTCTTAGAGAAACCTTTGTGAGCGCCGAGCCCGGAGCCTGTGCTGGGAAGGCAGAGCACAGGGGAGCTGCAGCACTCCATCCCTTAGAAACACAGCGTGGCAGGGGAGGGCTGGGGCTTTATCCCGTGGGTTTGTGAAGAGCACCCTCTCCGGGGGCTGAGCTTTGCGGCTCACCTCTACCCCGGGTGGGATAAACAAGGCGAGAATGTTGCCTTCTGAACCAGCCTGCTGGAGGCCCCAGCGTTGGGTAATTTCTCCTTCTCGTCTACACATGCCTGCACATATTTTACTTCTGATTTTGTGCCTGCTGTGTTTTTCCACTTGCAGAATAAACTTAGAGAAAGAGTTGATACTTCTGTGCTTTTGAACTGGTTGAATTCTGGGAGCTTGAGTAATCCCCCAGATGCATTCAGACATCTTTTCTTGTTGAAAAGTAACCCTCCCAATGTCAAAGCCACAAGGAAGAGCTCGTGTCTTGAGATCCAGCTGGTGACAGAAGGGTTTCCATTGGGCTGGTGGCTTAGCTAACATCTCTTTACATTTGCAGCTTGCAATTGCAATGGCCATGCCTACGACTGCTACTACGACCCAGAGGTGGATCGCCACAAAGCCAGCAAAAGTCGTGAGGACAAGTATGAAGGAGGAGGTGTTTGCATTGACTGTCAGGTAGGCCTGAAGAGCTGCTGTGAAAAAGGCTGTTGCAGATTTCTGTGTTGGTTTCTGCTCTCAGCCTGGAGTTCAGCCTTGCTGGCAGCTCCACCAAGCTCCTCACACATCCTACGTTATCTTAACTAGGCCTCTTCCTGGAAATTTAGTGTCTTTGCCATAGATTAAAGGAGATGTTCTGCTGCCACGGCGACTGAGCTTGTTAATTCATGCAGTGATGTGAAACTTTTAGCTATGCTTTCCCACTGGGAGGAAACAGATTGTTCCCATCCTCCTAGCACAACACAGTCAGGATGCTTTACCATCTGAAGCAAGTGAGATGAGCTCGAGGTCAGATAGGAACCTGAAACGCGTTCTGTGTTTATGGGAGGATAGAGTCTGCAGGAAATGCTTTCCTTTCAGATCAGTGTATGTGGAATCTTGAGCAGATTTAGGTCTTCTGTGTGCTGACGCTCCTGAGTTGCTTACTCCAGACCCTGAAGCCGTTAATAAATCTGCAGATGAAGGTGAATCCTGTGGGCAGAGGAACTGGTGCCTCTCTACCCCACTGTCTTTCAGCATCACACCACGGGCGTTAACTGCGAGCGGTGCATCCCGGGATACTACCGGTCCCCCGACCACCCCATCGACTCGCCATACGTTTGCTACCGTGAGTGTGAGCTCCTCTGCAGGTTGTAGGTGCCCTCCTGGACTTGGTGACGCTGGGGAGGGTGGTCTGCAGGATTGGGCTGAGGGATTTTTCTGGTGTAGGAAGTCCAGCACCATAAGAGACGTGGCCACAGGGGTGGTTCCTGCTGCAGCTGTGTTGCCTGTGGAAATCTACCTGTGGGTGCAGATAGTGTGTTTGTGTCTGCAGCATCTGTGAAATCAGAAGTGGTGGCATGTTCAAAGGCTGGAATGATGAAAATATGTGTTATCCCCACTGCTGTGCCTGCAGGGAAATCCAGTCCTTGCTGCCATCCCTGTGTTCTTTCAGCTGGTCATAGCAGACCTTTGGTCTCCGTGCCCTAAGACAGGCATTTCCAGGCAGTGGTGGGTTGTGTCTGTCTTACTGGGGAGCCCAGCTCAGTCTGGGAGCTGTGACACGATGGTTGTTCAGCACTGTGTCCTCGTGGCACTGTGCCACCACCACCTCTGCGGCAGTCGGGGTCTCCAGGAGAAGCTTCAGCTGGAACCCCACGGTGGGACAAGCACAGCGACAGCAGTTCCTCTAAACCAGACCCCTTCCGAGGAGGCAAAATCTCCCTGGAGGGCGTGTGGAGCGGGCGGTGGGGTCTCCCTCCCGCGGTGCCCGCGGCGAGCTCGGGGCTGGGCGGTGACAGCCGCTGTCCCTCTCTGCAGGCTGTAACTGCGACTCCGACTTCACGGACGGCACCTGCGAGGACCTCACCGGCCGCTGCTACTGCAAGCCCAGCTACACCGGGGAGCGCTGCGACGCCTGTGCCGAGGGGTACCTCAACTTCCCCCACTGCTACCGTAAGTGGGGCGGGGGGCTGCGGGCGCCTCTGGGACCCCACGCACCCCACGGGCACGGGAATGGCCGGCAGCTCCAGCTGGGGCTGCTCTCCAGGCGGCTTCTCCCCGTGCCATGGGGCACTGCTGCCCCAGGAGGAGCTCGTGTAGGTAGAGACGAGTCCATGCTTGGCTTGGGTGGAAGCTGGACCAGAGCTGAGCTGGGCTCAACCCATTTGGCTGGAGTCTCGTCTCACACTCGCTGAGAGGGGTTTCTTTCCAGAGCCCGGCCTGAGAACAGCTTTAACAGATCTTTGTTTCGTGGGATATCTGCACTTTGTTCCATGTTTTCATTCAGCTGTTCACCTTTGGGATTCTCAGCCCCTGGATATCCTGACAGGATTTCTTTGACCTGTGCAATGTCTCTTTCTCTGTGTAGCTGTTCCAGCTTTCGCTCACAACGACACTGGAGAACAAGTGCTCCCTGCAGGACAGATAATAAGTAAGCAGTGCAATTTTCTTTGATGCTTGGGCAATCACCATGCTATTATTTCTGTTCTGTCTCTCCACCCAATGCAAGATCAGGTCTTCAGCTTTACTGGGCACGTACCTGTAAGAACCAGCTCTGACACAGAGTGGTGCTGAGAGAAGAGGCAGCTGAGAAGTGGGGGAAAGGAAGATTTATGATCCCTTTTTTATAGACAGGGGAACTTTAGCCCAAAGTGGGATAGTGTGCTTTTTTCTGAGGCCCAGGCCATGTGGGGATGTCCCTTCTGGCCTCCCTGTAAGGAATCCCCGCTAAGATCACAGAGGGGCTGTGGCTGAGCTGGAGCCTGAGCTGGCTTCTCCCAGATCTCGGCCGTTGGGTTCAAACACAAACCCATCCTGCTGCCACAGCCACGTGCCCTGCGTTTGCCATGGGTGGGGGCACGGCAGCTCTGTGCCAATCGCTCCATCACCTCCTCTTCTGATTTGAAAGCTCACCCATGCCCTCACCCCTGCTCCCCTCCCCTCCCTCCTCTCGGCTCATCTCCTCCCTTGTGCTTTTTTTTTTTCTCTTTTCCCACCAAGTCCTCCCCTGTCTCATGCTCCCCAGTGCGCT
>NW_008580985.1:0-1340 GCF_000691845.1 Merops nubicus | reverse complement strand
TCCTGCTGATATTTGAAACTTCCAGACAGGTTTTTCTTTCCTGAGCTGGAATTTCTCACTTCCCTTCTCAATTCCTCTCCTCCCTCTGGTTCATGGATGGTTTTTGTCCTTCCCTCTCCCAGTCCAGCACCCCACACCACTACTGTTGGTGAGGGCACAGCTGGCCAAGAGCCTCAGACTGCTGGCCTGGAGCACCAGCCTGCTGTGGCAGCAGGACGGTCTTCAAGATTATCAAGTCCAACTGTTGACCCAGCACTGCCAGGTCACCACTAAGACATGTCCCTCGGCACCTTGCACGTGTCCGTGTCGCTGAGGTCTCCCAACCACCCCGTGACCCCACAGGCCAGGCACACCGGTCACTTGAGCAGGGTTTGGTTAAAACACTCGTGTCTGGCAGGAAGGTTATTAGGAGAAAAATGCTTGAGCTGTTGCCTCTCATTGTAGCTCCTTCCCTGTCCCTGCGGGACCTCTGCCCAGCAGCAGGGGTGGGCTGCCAGCCGTGTGTGGCACAGCTTGTTGTGTGTCCCCGCTGCAGACTGCGACTGCTACGCCGGCGGGACAGAAGGCAACGCCTGTCGCAAGGACCCTCGGGTGGGGACGTGCATCTGCAAACCCAACTTCCAGGGGACCCAGTGTGACCAGTGTGCCCCGGGCCACTACGGGCCCAGCTGCCAGCGTGAGTCACCCGGGGTCAGCCCCCGAGCTCGCCCTACTCGCCTCCCAGCGCTGCGGAGGAGGGATCCTCTTCCCTGCTTCCATGTGACAAATTCCCATGACTTTTACTGGTATTTTCCGCCCAGCCCTAACCCTCCAGCATCCTCCCAGCTTGCGGGGGGCCTCTTGAGAAATTCCCTATGGATGTGAGCTACAGGCTAGGCGTGCCTGCTGCCAGCTGTGTCCCCTGTGATGGCTCCAGCGGCTGCATTTCTACCCCAGGGGAGCGGGCGCTCTGGTTCCTTTCCCGGGAAGGAGGAAGGTGAAGAAGCTGTTTCTTTAGAAGCTGTTTCTTTACTGTTGCCCTTGTTGCTTTCCAGCCTGCCAGTGCTCTGGCCCCGGGCAGTACGATGGCACCTGTGACAGCGAGACGGGGCAGTGCCTGTGTCGAGAGGGATTTGAAGGACACTCGTGTGACCGGTGTGCCCCCGGCTACTTCAACTCCCCGCGGTGCCAGCGTGGGTATCCGTGCCCCCGGGGGGCCTGGGCGGGGGCAGGCAGAGCCAGAGGTGCCTGGCAGGGTCCTGAAGGACTTGGGAAGCGGGTCTGTGGGCCCTTTTGGAGGGTACACGCAGCAGGCAGAGGTGGGTGGCTCGAAATGCCCAGGGAGGGGTGAGGAGGGCGCG
>NW_008580984.1:0-203 GCF_000691845.1 Merops nubicus | reverse complement strand
CCTTGGTGATCAGCGTAAAAACAGCATTCTTCTCCTAAAGCAGCGCATAACCCTCCTTGCTGTAAGAACAATAAGTCCATTCCCCTCCTGTTCTGCAATACCACTTCAGAAAGGGAAGTTAACGATTTTTTGAGATACGATATTGATGTTTCAATCCTTTCTAAATCCTTGTCAACAGCTGCTCGTAGGGATGTGAGTCCCTG
>NW_008580983.1:621-834 GCF_000691845.1 Merops nubicus | reverse complement strand
AACCCAGGGGCTTTTTGTTTTCTCTCCCTGTTAATCCTCCAGATAACAGAGCAAGGTTTAATTCTCCACTAAGGAGAAACCACGGTCAACAGAGTTAGGAGTCTGTTGGGCTCCCAGACACAGAGTGGGACTCCAACACACCCGTCAATACATCGTGCACGGAGAGCCAGGTGCCAAAAGCCAGGACTGGGGTGAGCAGAAACTTGGGGGGAA
>NW_008580983.1:0-564 GCF_000691845.1 Merops nubicus | reverse complement strand
TGTGGGTGTGAGGGGTGGGGTAACCTGCAAAGTGAGCGGGGACCCTTTATAACTGTGGTCCTGGACTCCCGCGAGGGTGCCGGCCAGTGGAGAGGGGAAGGGATTGGAAACAGTGGGTGGTCCCCCTGAGTCTCTGGGAAACAAAGCTGGACAAAAAGGCCTCCTAAATCTGGCCTCGGGGGTGGAATTAGCAGGGACAAGACCTTGGTAGCCAGGCTGGGAAGGGAGGAGGAACCTAGCCCCCCTTGGGAAGGGGATAGAAGGGGGGTGAGAAGAAAAAGGGGCAAACCTTGTGGGCACCAAGGGTGCCAGTGGCAGCTGGACCTCTGGTAGTGTTGCCTGTCTACAAGAGAAAGGGTAAACCAGAGTTCTGAAGTGAATTAAGGAAGAGGAAGGCTCAGTGAGCCCCATCCTGAAGGGGCAAATAGTTGAATTGCCCTTTCTTATACAGTCCATTCTTTAAGGAGATGTTATCTCCCTGGAAAAAGATACTCCAGTGGCATAAAAATGTTTATTGGGAGAGCAAAAATTGATTCAGAAGGGGCTGCCTTTTATTTGTTTTTT
>NW_008580982.1:0-15220 GCF_000691845.1 Merops nubicus | reverse complement strand
GGCCCCTCTGCCACCCAGCCCCCTGCCCCACGGCCCGGGAGGTGCCTGCTGGGCTGGGCCCTTCCAGCACCACAACGCCATCGGCTAAGGCGCCCCAGCGCGGGGAGGAGCGAGCTGTTGATGAAAGTGAAACACCCACTCACAAACTTTTCAGTGCATGGGAAGTCGAACAGCTTGACCAGCCCGAAGTCGTCCCCCGTGACGATGTTCAGGCCGGCGTGGGTCACACACGCACAGTTGACATCGGCCTTGTCTGCGTTGCGTGGCCAAATTCCAATGACTTCATCCCCAAGAATGCTAGTCCAAAACCAAGTTAGGACAGGAGCCTTAGTCCACAGGACATCACACTGAATGTGATCTCATTACAGAGGCCACCACAAGAACACGCCTTTTTGTGTGACTCTTACAGCGTCTCTGGTCATAAATCCTGAGGTCATTTCCCTGTGAAACCACTTCCATAATTTTACACATGCAGCTCTGGTCTCCTCCTTTCCTCATGGACTTGTGATGTACCTGCCCAGAGGGGTCTTTGACAGGAGTGCTCGTCTCCTAACCAGAAGTTCTTGAATGAAGAGGAAGTGTGTTTGGATGGAGAATAGTTCTTAAAAAATAGCTGTTCTTCCCTTAGTTAAAGTTCCTTTATAATCTTTCCTATTTACCCACATATTAACTGCCAGATGCATCTGCCCCACTCCCACGGTCTGTCAGGAGCCCTTAGAAAAGAGTCGTGTGGGGCAGAGTTTGTTGCTTGCCCGCCAGCAGAGCAGGGAGCGTAGGCAGCTTCTCACTCACCTTCTCCTCAGCCCTGCCTGTGCTGGCACCCTCTGCTTGCTGCCAGAGCTGCTTTTGGCCTGTTCCACTTTCTACAGTGAGAGCACAGCCATAGTTCTGCTGCCCTGTGGGGAGGGTCCTATACACAACCACCTCAGTAACTCCACTGTAACGACACCCACAGCTCCTTCCTAAGCCCAGTGAGCTCAGGGCTCCAGGCCTCTGCCTTCCCTGATGCAGGATAAGGCCGTGCCTATGCCAGTGAGCCACTAAAAGGGACACTTCAAGTGGTACAGAGCCCCGTGAGGGGGCACACACCTCACTGCTGGGAAGCCTGGGACGAGTGGCAGCCAGCCCTCACTAGTACTACAGCAATAATTACTGCAGACACCAGCTGGCTGCATCTGTGTGTGAAAAAATAGCTGTGTAAGTGGAGCTTTCTCCTTCAGTGTTTTACCTTGTCCACGTGGCCCACGTGATCTTTTCTATTAATGCAGGATCTGTTATTTGCTTTCCTAGTGGCACCTCGTGAACTTGACGCTTGTAGGCACCTGTGGAGACCTGAAAGTAGGAAAGAAACACACTAGTAAGTTTGCCATAGATACATTGGTTTCTGTATTTAGATTTCCAGCAGTAACAGTCTCAACAGGTTTTAATAGGAAATAAATATCTAGGATAAAATGTCCTCCTTAGCCAGAGCCACTCTGTGCAGTGTGAAGCATGACGATGTAACGGGACGACAACTGAATGGGCTGTTGGTCTGTCCACTGCAGTGCTGACAGTCCCCTGCAGCTACACCCACTCTGGTTTATCTCAGCTTGGCCTTACAGGAACGTTTGGGAAGGAATCCTCCCGTTCACCTGGCTGTCATACATCTCCCATCCCGGGGCCAGGAGAAGGAGAACCAGCTCTGTCCCGTTAGAATCCAGGGTGTGTTCCTCAGCCCTGCCCCCCTGCCCTGAGGAGGGAGAACCCTCTGCCCTCAGCACACCGTGTGAGGGAAGTCAGACGTGTTGGAGCTCACACCCGCTGGGGATGCAGAACCCAGGGGTCCACCCGAGCACTTGGGAAAGCAGAGAGGGCTTTGCACAGAGTCCCGTGAACACCCTGAAGACAACCCGAGTCACCTGGCCTGCCTCAGGACATGGAGGGGCACCTCCAAGCTGACACAGCTTTGGAAAGCCTCCCCCCTTTCTGCCCTCCATGGAGTGACTATGTCTGGTAAGTCCCAGTGACCCCAACCACACGTGGGCTGCCCCAGACGTACCTGAATGTACCTGCTGTCTGCAGAGAAATCCAGCTGGATGACAAAACTGGCAATGTCTTTGCAGTAGCCTATTCGGTTCAGGGTGGTGCCTTGGGTCAGATCATAGAAATCCACTGTATGTTCTTGGGAACCCACTGCCAAAAACCTGTTATCTGGGCTGATCCTAGACAGGGAAACAGGCAAGGGGAAGAGAATTTACTGTTTCTGTGCAAGATTTTCTTGTGCTTCTCACGTTAACACAAGACAACCAATTAATTTAATGAAAAAATAAGAATAGCGATTCAATCAATAGCAGGATTGTATCCAAACTAAACTTTGATGCTTAACAGGTGAGGAAGACTGAGGATGCTGTAGGTAGTTAAGTGATGTTAATATCATGCTAACAAAGTGCACATTGTGCAGAGTAACATCCTCCATGAGAAAGTGACAGGAATTGCAATTTAAAAATGTAATTAAATTAAAATGCATTAATCACATAAAACGCATTAAACATTAAAATTCCAAACATGAAGGAGTGTAACATTTATTCCCCCAGTCACGAGCTCCACGGTGTACAATTACTAGCTATATTCAAGTGGCTGTAACAGAGTTAGTCACAGGACAAAAAGCAGTGTGTGGTATGTAAGATTCAGGAGCTTTAGGCATACAGAAAGCCACCAGCCCGCCCAGAAATACATTTTACCATTTCAGACAGGTTTCCACAAATATGGAGCTATCAAAAACTCTGGAAATCAACCTGGAACCGGATGGGACTTTTTCTTGGGTAAGGGCTGTACACTTAGCAAACTCCAACAGCAACGTCTGACATACCTGATATCCTGAATTGCAGACTTCCTGTCACGCTTTTTGCCCCAAACCTTAAGGCTGTTTACGAGTAAAATAACGAATTCTCCGTTCTTCATGCCAATGGCAACCATCTCCCCATCAGGGCTGTACGCGGCACATCTCGCTGGGTGACCTAGACTCACCTTGTTCACCAGTTTCTGTGTTAACAAAAGCAACAGGCTCATACCTCCCCTGGAGAAAACTACCAAGCACATCATGCAAAGTTTCCAAACACCAAGCACAGAAGTCACTTATTAGAACCCAATTGTCTCTAGTTTCCTCTAAATATAAATCTGGAATCTAACAACAAAAAAAATCACCTCCCACCAGGCATGTGTTGCACAGCAGGCTTCAAAATACAGATGTAACTCAGAAGGGAGTTTAGTGTTTGCATCTATCTTGTTGCAGGGTGATGTCAAGTTTTACAGCAGAAAAAAACATAGTTTAGCAGAAAAAGGCTGAAAAAATCCCTTTCCTGTTTTGTCTGAAAGGTGATGTCAACAGCTTCTGCAACTGCTGGTCAGGGCAGGCTTCTTCCATTGGATTTGCTATGTGAAAACATACTAGCATCCTCTTGCATTTTCACTTATCTGACTGTATTTGTCATATATCCATCTTCCATACTAAACATGATCCCCGTTAGCTCAGGTTTGAAAGCTTCTGGAAACTCTGTGTGCCAAACAGCCAAGGGCACTCCCTACTGGCACCAGGGCTCACAAGTAACTGCACGTCCCGCGGATGGCTTGTGCTGGGGAAGAGCAGCAGGGGCACCCCACCCAGGACGGGCCTTCTCACCTCCCCACGCAGCAGGAGCGCAAAGACCCGCCCCAAAAGCGGGCGGAGGAACGCTGCCCCCTCCCCGGGTGGCTGCTGACAGCCGGCACCTCGGACAGGGGAACCTGCTCCGTCCTGTCACATGATCCGTTTTCACCAGCACTTCAACGCAGTGACACTCACTTTGTCTGACAGGTCCCAGATTCTCGCTGTTCCATCGTTGCTTGCAGAGATAAATATGTCTTTTGAAGGGTGAGTTGCTAAGCCCCAGATTTCCCCTTCCATGTGACAGTCAATTAACAAGTTCGAAGCAGCGTTTTTTTCTCCTACTTCCAGGATTTCTCCATCTTTTGTTCCCACTAAAATTTTCCCCTGTTTGTAGCAAAAAAAAACCAAACCCAGTGAGAGATGGGTTGTCAGTGTGACAGACAGACTATATTAATAGCACTAAAATACTGAAGTATTGTAGAAATATCTGTGGTAAGCCTCTAGCTTAGAACAAGGAGAAAACTTTAAAAAAGGAGAGTAAAACACCAACACCTTCACATCCAGCAGCCGTGCTGCTGTTGAGTGACTGGTGGGTTTTCCACCTTGCCATCAAGGGTTTTAATTCAGCTCAAAAAGTGTTCACATACAAGTTGGCAAAGTATGAATTACCTCTGAGGTAGCTCAATATTTGGGCACTAACAACAACAACAACACAAAAAACCCGCCAGAGTTTTAGGCTCAGTTAGACTTTAAGAGCACCTCATGTCTACTCTAGATGAAAACACTGACACCTTCACATCCAGCAGCCGTGCTGCTGTTGAGTGACTGGTGGATTTTCCACCTTGCCATCAAGGGTTTTAATTCAGCTCAAAGTGTTCACATACAAGTTGGCAAAGTATGAATTACCTCTGAGGTAGCTCAATATTTGGGCAATAACAAAAAAAACCCACCAGAGTTTTAGGTTCAGTTAGACTTTAAGAGCACCTCATGTCTACTCTAGATGCATCTGTCATTGTCTGAACTGCAAGAGCTTTCTCGGCAAGTACTTGGAAAAAGCCCAAGCAGATGCAGTTTGGAATTGGTTGATGGCTACCCGATTAGAAATAGAAACCAGCATCCCCCAGTGGTGGTACCAACGAGCACAAGCTCCTGAGACTGGACACGTGAAGTTAACTAGCGACCAGCTGATGAAGTCAGCAGGACAGATGCCCACAGGATGCAGCAGCGCTCCTGCATCACCACACGCCCCTGCCACAACACCTACACTCCAAGGAAAACGTGCAAGAGTGGCTTGAGCCTGTCAAACGGCTCCCTAGTTCTCTTGTGTTCCACTTCACAGAAACTGGGCATCGATCAGCCCTCCTGGGTGGCAGCCAGTTCTCCTCCCGCGGCCCCTCACCTTGCCCCTGCAGACGGAGCGCACGCACTCCACCAGCTGGCCGGTCTCCAGCTGGAAGGCTCGGCACCGCTTCATCTCCTGGTCCCACAGCTTCACCGCTCCCCCCTCCTTGGTGCTGAAAGGAAGCGCGCTGGGTTACCCAGATGTCTCCTTCTGCACAGGCTACAGCAAATCCCAGCGGGATTTCTCTCGTTAAGTAACAAAACACACACTGAATCAGCTTCTGCTGTATAGAAATGCACCTCACTGTGGTGCAACGGGAAGTAAATAATGCAGATTTAAATGTTATCACACTTCATGTTTCAAACAGTACCACAGCTAACCTGCAACAACCAAGTTGTTCTCTCATCACTTCATCTCAAATCTCTGTCACCAAGGTAAGCTTGGCAAATGTTACTTACAGTAAATAAAAGAACTTGCTAATGACAGAGTCTCCACTGGGAGAGGCTGTCTGTAGCCTGAAGCTTGATGGAAGTACAAAATTCAGAAAGGCCCTTATGCCAGGCTGGCAGGGGCTCAGGCCACAAGGACTTCACACAGTCAGTGGCCAATGTGGGGTTCAGTAGGTCCTTTGTGCACCATGGGCACTCTTGTGATCCTCAGGTGTCCTTCTTATCCATCCTTTACTCACTACAACACCTGCTGTGTCAAGTTCAGCCTGAAACTGCTACGGTGCAGATACACACCACTTCCCAGGTATCAATGGTATGTCTAGGGCACTGGGTAAATAAATGTATAGATATAAAAGAGACAAAAGTTGGGCACTTTAGGAAGATCACATGTCTTACGGTCTCTCCTTCCCTCCTGTGACAATGAGTCCATCTCGAAGAGTCGTGTACATTGTGAACACGGGCCCTGTGTGGGCTTTGGCCACAAGTCTGACCAGGAAATGGTCCTTCCAGACGTAGACGTCTCCGTTTATGGCACCGGTGAAGGTGAGGTTGTTCTGCAACAACAGCAACGACCCCCCATGTAATAACCACCTCAGAGTTCTGGCTCAGCTTGAACTGCAGTTCCTTCAGCTGTCACATCTCCTGAGGAGTCAACCGTGCCACGTGTGTGGGAAGCAAAGCCACCTGCCAGGAGGGAGCTGCTCTCTGAGTGACAGCAGCTCAGTGTGACAGTGGGATTCAGTGACACGTGCCAACGGAGCAGCAGTCACCTCCTGGTTTTGAAGGTGTCCTCACAGCATCTCAGCTTCATTATTTTAGCAAACAGAATGCTGGACTGTTTCTACTTGGGAAGCAGGGACAAGCAATTTGTTTGTTCTAATGTTACATTCTGCTGCTTTTATAAAACCACTTCTGGGGTTTTCAGCGTCTGTTACATTACTTGTAGTTCATACTGGAATAGAGCCATGGGAATAGGAAGAAATGTTTACAATTAAGCTATTTTTGACAACAAAGTCACTTGTTTGGGCACACGGATGAGGATTTGGGAGCCCAGTTTCACACCCTCACATTTCACACGTCAGTTCTATTGTACAGGGTGGATAATTAGGAGCAAGAGGTTTGTGTAACTGATGCTTAACCTTTGCAAAGGTGATTTCTCTGGGGTTTCTGGATGAAGCAGAAGCTATTTCAGACCTTAGTACCGTGGTCACACTGCTTTGTCACTGTTAACAGGCATTGTTTTCCTTCATTATGAAGTCTAAAGCACAGTGCTGTGGTTCCCTGGGGAGCATACAGCAGGAGGAGTATTTAGTGTCACCATTAGCTGGATCACCAGCACAGGTCATACCAAATACTGGTAGCAGCAAAAAAAGTTTGCAGAGCCTATACACAAAATAACAATATCCCATTTCTCTAAGTTAATCAGGGAAGTGCTAAATAACTAACCAAGTAAGCCAATAGAAGCCACGGCAGCTGATGCTGGAGGTATGCAAGGCATTAATAAAAAACATTTGCTAACAGAGAAACCCAACCCTGCCTAGAAAAAGTAGGTGAGGATTCAATGGTGCCCAAGTTTTAAATTAGAAGTTGAACTACCAAGCAAGAGCTCCGTGGTCCTGCACTGTCCCCACTGTACTGGGTTTCAACACAGGACACGGACACACGGGTTTAATAAAAACGCATGCTGGAATTGTGTAGCAAGCAATTGGAACTCACTGCTCCGAAGGCAACAGAAAGCATGGTCTGCATTTTGGCATCTTCCATGGACCCGATGACTCCCTTCTTGTAAAGCAAAGCGCTGCCAGCCAACGTCCAGAACTTCATGTGTTTGACCCCCACGGACACAAACTGCGTGTCTGAATCCGGGCGGAACTCCACAACGAATATCCTCTCCAGGTGTCCTCCCCTGCTCGCAACCTTAGCCCCTGTTTCCAGCAGGAAAGGATAAAACCAAAAAATTTACATGCAAAATGAAGCTCTGATATGATTTTATAAACCAGATTGACCTGGGATTGGCCGAGAGACCTGTGCCCTGTCAGACATCTCAATTGGCAGAGCCCGCCTGGTCCCCGTGTCCTGCGTGGCAGCTGACAGGCTCAGGAGAGGCAGAGTTAGGCCCTCATGGCACCGGCTGTCGCCTGGGTCAGTGACCCAACAACACAGCAACTCTGTGTCATCAGCGAGTCACCATCTGGTGAGACACCCAGGGGGGCACCTAATGAGCTGAGGCACTTCTGCTCTCCCCTCCACATCTGAGCAGGATAACTCCTTTTTGAAACGGCTTCCCAAAGGCCTGTCTGCAGCACAGAATGCAAAGCTCAAGGACTTTAGGAAGAAGAAGAAAATACTTTCCCTAATTTCATGGAATTTGATATTATATAACCTCAGTTCTGCTGAATAGCCATTTAAAACCTAGTTTCTCATTCCGCTGTTCTAGCACTTTGCCATCTCCTTTAACAGGTTTTGTGACTTAGGGAGCCACGACACTCAGAGTAAGGACACAAATCTATCCCAAAGACTTGAAAGGAAAAGCCAACAGCTGTATGCAGTTCTGTTGGGCTGAAGGATCACGATTTTTCCAGAGTTACCTTCTTGCCACCTCCACACTGTGATTGTATGTTCCGGATCAACTCCGACCGAAACCAGAAGTTTGCCAGTTGCACTGAAGTTAACGTAGTTGACCCCTTTGGTGTGGAAGCAACGCAGCATGGAAATGGTCTGCTTGCTCATAGCATCCCAGATGTGAATTGTGGGAGTCGTACCTACGTGCAAAAAGATGCATGGAAAGAGGCTTAGTGCAACACCTGGAAAGCTGCAACGCAGACCAGGCATTTTTCAAAAACATGTAACCTCAACAGACACAAGTTGTGGATTTCTGTTTTAAGATTAACATTACTCAAAAAAAAAAATCCATAATAGCTTGCAAAACACAGGGGAAATCATTGTATTCAATCAAGTAAGACAACTTCTAAAAGAACCACGTGACATTTATGAAGACCCTCATGCAAAAGCAACTGTCTGTTGATGTTTCGCTTGTATCCGCGATTCACACAGATACAACCAGGGAACATGAAACTGGCACAGAACGCTGCCGACCCAAATTCACAAACAAATCAGCCTTACCTGGGAACTCTGTCATATCACCTGCATTGTGAGAGCAATGGCAAATGAGGAAGCACCAAGGGAAAACAATAGGTGAAATAAGTCATGTTTCTAATGCTGAAGTGCCAGCATCAGCACCAGAAGGAAAAAAAAAATAAAATTAAAAATTTGAAAATGGATATGGATTAAATCAACAAAACAAATAAGCAGGAATATTGTTGAACTTGTTTGGGTATATTAGTTTTTATACACAAATATCACAACAATATTTAGTACTTCTGAGCTTTAAAAATGGTATTTAAAAGAAATGCTACAGACATGCAGTTTTAAAAAGTTATTACATTTCAGAGTGAAACGACTGTAGTTACACAGAGCATCAGCCAGAATCAGACACACTGATTTCATGGGCTCTTACTGACAGCCTAGAACAAGGGCCTTTAACAGTCACCTTCTCCCTGCCACCAAAACCAGTATTTGGAACTGCAGCTCTGACAATACGTCCAGTTTTTTGGGCTCACTCGACGTTCCAACTGAAATGCCAGTGCTCAGTACAGGAGGCAAGGGTTGTTTGTCAAGGTGTTCAGCTACAGCCGTTTTTGTGCCCTCTGTTCAGTTGTTTATTGCAGAATTTACAGACTTGAGTCTCCTTCCAGAAGGACAGGAATTAGATAATTTTTCTGGTATTCAAGCAGTTTCAGGTAAAAGCAGCAGATCCACCTGCAGGCTCGGGACACATGGTCCCACATTTCCCATCCAGCATCTACCCCTGCACTAGGGAATCTATCAGGCCTCTTCCTCCAAATAATACACACAGAAACACATCTGGTTTCACAGCTGGCCCTTTACATGTGTCCCAACTTCTGCTGAGAGATCTCAGTTTCCTTCCTTTTCCAGACAGCTTTTGTACTTCTGCATTGC
Organism: Merops nubicus; assembly: GCF_000691845.1. Lineage (NCBI taxonomy): Eukaryota > Metazoa > Chordata > Aves > Coraciiformes > Meropidae > Merops > Merops nubicus. The sequence continues at coordinate 5,784 of NW_008580982.1, read as the reverse complement.
ACACCTTCACTATTGCATTTTCACTGCTAAGCATTTTACTGCTAAACAAGTGCCTTGGACACAGGAAGGAAGAGGGAATACTACAGATCTTGTGATTACAGATTACTGACATGATTTAGAGCAGTTTCTCAAAGCCTGCTTTCTGAAATATGATTATATGACAATTAACTCCAAAATCCCATGACTCACAATCAGAGATGAAGTTGAAAATGTAAGAAAATCCTGAAGCTTGATTACCTCTTTAAAATCAAAGGAAAGTTTGAGGACAGTAACACTGGCATGTCCTGGTAAAGCTTCTACACAGAAAAGCCCAAAATAAATCAGTGCCCCTGATAATTTTTGAGTAAAACTTTATTATATGGAGAGTCACCTACCGATCTGGCTGGTAGCCACAATATTTTTATACTTTGGGTGCTGATTCACAGTTAGGCAGAGAATGTCATCAGTATGCTCCAGGTAGAAGCTCTGACTACCTAATAAAATTGAAACATGGTTTTATTCACAACAGGAGCGAGGACAGAACCGCCCGAAGCGCAGAATGCTCCCGAGCTCGTGCTGCACTCCCCCTGTGCTCTCCAGGCAGGAATGTGGGGAGGGGGAGGGCAGGCACCCTGTCGGCAGGAACCAGGAGCACAAATGCATACATCTATCAACCAGCACTCCCTGGGGACCCAGCTGTGTCCAGGGAACTGGGAATCAGCCCCACAGCCGTCCTGGAACTGCAGGGAGAGCAGGGCTGGCAGACAGAGGGCCCAGGTTTCCTGGTAAATGGGATTGGCCAGTGGGGAGCAAAGCCCTGTGAAGTCTGTGCCTTGAGAAATCCTCCCAAGGGAAAGGGCCCAAAAAGAACAGATGGGACCCCAGCGCTCCCCAGCTCCAGGGGTCAGTGGCTGCGCTCAGACTGGAGTCCCCAGAGGTCACCAGATGTCACAGCTTTTCTGCCTCTGCCCTTCCTGGCAGCAGAGCTGATGAGCTTGCTGCTCTGGGTCACTGTGGCACCATGAGCAAATAAAACAAAACCAAATTTCCTTCTATTTCTGTTTTTGTTTCTCCAGAGCTATGACGAATGTGGAGATGCTGGTGCTAAAACTTCAAGCCAGATAAAGATTTGATGTTTTCCCTTCTCTCCATTACCCAAAAGCCAGGGAATATTTCTACCCCTTCCAAAGAGCAAATTGCTCACACAGGGCTACATCAAACTGTACCTTCCCTGGAGCAGGACTGTGCAAAAACAACCCAAAATGGAACAAGAGAAGTTACTGCTCCTAACGTTTTCAGGAGTACTAGTCAGTTCATAACCCAGGCTCTCTCCTCTGAGAAAGCCACTCCTGCAGAAACAGAGCAGGACTTTATGACACTTCTAGGCAGAGTCTCCTACCTGCTGAAAGGAGCAGGATGGCTCTACAGGATGCCCTGAGCAGGAGAAACTGTCCATCTGATACAAGAGCCACCTAGATTTACTAATTTTTACATTATTTATGAGGTCACAAAACATAAGCAAGTTAGAGGAATGTTGAGAAGTTAAGGCTCTCAATCAGAAATATTTTACCCAAACAGCATTTTGTCATCTCACAGTACTGTTCCAAGTGGAGTTACCAGTAGAGAGATTCTGCACTATGCCTGCAGCAGCCGTGTGGAAAATGATATCAGCCCCATCGTTCAGGTAGTGCAGGTTGTTGCGACAGTCAAACCCTCGGTAGCCAAAAACATGGTCTAGAGCCAGCTCCTGGGCAAGCAAAACAAAACCAGAGAACAGGAGTGAAACGACAGAAGAAACAAGGAGATTACAGAGTTCGGATCACAAACACAGTTCTAAAAGAATTACACAAGCTACAAATACCTTGCAGAGGCAACAGAGTAGTTAAGCAATAATTCATCAGTTATCCCTGTTCTTGTGCTAATTTACTGAGGCATGACATTCCCACAGACTATGTAGCAGGCATTAATTGGTCAACTAAAGCACTGCATTTATATTATTATTTCTTTACTAATTCAGCCTGCTGTAAATGTTTTGTTTCTGTAAATTTCCATCCAAAATCTGTACAACTTACAAGACAGATCCAATATCAATCTTCCCATCACAGCTTGATAGCTGTAGAGGGTATCAGATATTTGCAACTATCTTCACTTCTACTTTAAGAGTCTTCAAAAATCATTCTCGTAAACTACCAGATTTCAACAGTCTAAATTCTGACCTTCAAGTCCTTACAAGAAGCAAAGGTGGGCTCCAAGTCACTCTGTTGTTAAAGCATTAATCACAGGTGTAATTTCAGCTTACAATAAGCAATTGCCAAGGAAACTGCCTCCAGGAAAACTGTTGTGGTTAATGGGTTGTTGTTGAAGCTGCTTTTTAGCCCAGAAGACAGACTGATGAATCTGTCCCCAACACAATTACAGCTTTCTTGGAATGCTCTGAATTACACTGCCAGACAAGCACTTGTTGAAAACTGTCCACACACATCACAGACTATTCCTTGTTCAGCATATTATGTGGAAATTCAAAATAGCTGGGGGGGGGCTACAGTTTTGGGAAAAAGGTACCTTCCAAAGTAATGAGCACTTCTCATCACCCAAAATCCCACACATGACTTTTCATGTGTGAAAGTTTCTGACTGTATTTCCCTTGGGGTTGGGTAGAGAGCGTGGTTTCTCCCCCAGGTGCACAAACACTTTGGCTGTACCCACCCTTCAAATGCAGAGAGAAATCTGGGGTTTGGAGACAACTGATACTATTGCAAAGCTTTCAACATGCCAACTCTGAGGTTCCTTCTGACAGAGGCTGCTGTCTATCACATCCATCTGGGGTTTGTACCAGAGCTGAAAGCTCTTCCAAGAAAAGTCTCTCTCTTCTACCTAGACATGACTTTAGCTGCCCTCAAAACAAGGAGGAATTTCACCCCTGCCCTCAAAACAAGGAGGAATTTCACCCACCACTTACTACCCCTAAAGAAAATGAAAAAGTATTATGCCTGACCTCAACCAGTTTCTTTTTTTTGTTGATATTGTTCTTTTGCAGTTTTTCGGGTTGAGGAGCAGCTCTGCTAACTGGTGGCCTGAAACACACATTTAGAAAAGAAGACAATCAATATAATGGAAAGCAAAATAAAGCCTTCAAAACCATAAAGCATGTTTTGTATGGGAACAGGAAACAGCCACAACGGCAACTGGACGAGCTGACTGCAATGACACAATATTACTGTAATTGGATTTGTGCAAATGGTCTTGAAAGACAGATAAAGTTCCCTGCTACTATTGATCCTTCTGAGCAAAAGGAGAGGCACAAGCCTCTGAGGTGTCAGGGAGCTCAGCCTCTACCAGTTCATGACCTTACACAACCCCATGCCTGCTGCACAGGCTCCACTTCAGATGACTGCTGTGTTAATTTAAGCATAATGATTCTCCCTTATTCATGAGGGCTAATTCCAACCCTGTCAGCAGCAGAACAGAGCTATAGGAGCTGCACTGGATTGCTGGAAATATTAGCCTGTAGAAATCTGGCCTAGATTCTTTATTGCATTTGATCATCTTTTATTTAGAACATAGGTCTTGCTAGAAGTTGGGATAAAAGTGGTGATGGCAAAAGAATAAAACCAGCTATTATTGTTAAACGCTTGCTCCAAATCCTCACTTGATGGCTGCTGTTAATAGTCCAAACCCCACCCCACTGCATGCCTTCAAACCTCAACTGCAGCTCCTGGAGAAGGGGTTAAATGACTGTGGGGTTCTGTAAGTGAAAACCCAAAAGGCCTGGCCTCAATGTATTTACTACACACATTTGGAAAGCATTTCCCCAAGTTTAAGATTTCAAAAGAGATGCAAACTTGATATACACAATATATGCTGTGAAATATGATTGTTCTTGTCCTTGTACTGTAATTGGCATTAATTCTCATTTTGCAAAATTTAATGACAGGAGAATGAAATCCCTTTTGCTTGGAAGGAGCTGCTTTCTCTAGAATCACATTTTGTATGGAAGGTATTACAGGCAAGAGCTGACAAAGTGCACAGTTAGAACCCTTAGTGCCACACAGCTAGAATACTCGGTGTGGGATTAAGCAGCATGAAAATCTGAGCTCTAAAAAAGACAGAGCAAAGCTGGAGGTAAAGGCACTAACCCACTTCAAGCAAGCAAGCAAACTCACTAAGTACTAGCACAGTGCATTAGCAGGTGATCTGGTGACATTAAAAGAGTGAAAGAGTTACCTTGATCCCCTTGTAAGCAGCAAACAAAGCCAAGTAAGAAACTTAATACAGTTTAGGTGTACTTCTGAGCACTTTACTCATGCACAAGCGCTTTTAGAGCCGCCCAGTCATCCCTCTGTGGCACAAACCATGCTGTTCAAGCATGCCAGCAAGAACTAAAACAGAAATTAAAGAGTGCACCAGTCTACAAATGCAGAAACATCACCCCTGGCACCCCCGGGTAGCCTCTGAAGGGACGGTCCCACAGGGCGGAGGAAGGAGGCGATGGAACTGGCAGGAAGGCTCCAGTCTGTAAGCACTGCTGGGATTCCACCCGAGGGATGCCCGTTCCCCAGCCCAGGCTGAGATTGAGCCTCCTCACTGCTGGCTGGAAGGGCAGCTTTCCTGCCGGCACAGCTGGTCCTGGGCTGTTTGCTGGGAGCAGGTCAGTTACACAGCCTGACAGTACAGGGCTCGCTGCTCTCACCCAGTGAGGGGGTACTGAGGCCAGGGCAGCAGCAGCCACCTCAGCCCAGAGTTACTGTGGCCTTTGAATGGGCACGTCTGAAAACAAGGACCACTTCCCTCTGTGCTTCCTACTCTTTTTTCTGTTTTAGTGTAGTTTTAAAGTGGATTGGTTTTACAGTTCTTTACCTGGAGTATCAGTTACGGTTTATGACAAGAGCAAGCCAACATTTTTTATAGAAGCAAGAGAACACTACCACTATGACATGATTGATAATCACTAGAACGTAAGCATGAGATTTGATTTGGAAACATACACAACACACAGGTGTATTTTATATATGGCTATTCACAGTACACACACGGACGTGTGCATTGATATATACATGTACATGTATATATACACAGGTATGCATTCACTGTCTTACTATCACCTCAACAAAACAGACCTAAAGCAGCACCAAACTGTTAACATTTGAGGTCATTTCATTTTTCACAAGTCCACGACTACCCCTAGTTTATTTTGGTACATCAGGTGGCAGTGACAAGACAAGAAATTTGCACTGTAGCAAATGACACAAATTTACCCTTTTTGACCTATGCACTGTACATTCACAGCAATCTGCTTTTTCTGTGCTCTGGGTTGTTAGTACTTACTTGACAATTCCCTGCCTCCAAAGGAAAGCAAAGTTAAAACATAACACAAGCATTAACGGTTTCTTTCCAGTAATTTTAAAATAAATGCCCTTATATTACGTTATGGGATGAACAAGTTCCAGGGAAGGTAAGACACAGTCAGATATTAGAGGACTTTCAGTTCTTTAGATACTGTGGACACAGCAAATACAGTTTTGTTACTAATGACCACCTCGACCAGCTAACACGAGCACGCAGGTACCGGGCACAGACGGAGACACCGGGAGCAGGAATTGGGGCTGGGCACCTTCAGGGAGGGGAACAGGTGTGAACCTGGAGAGCAGGGCCAAAGTAAGGGGTGGGGGTGGGGATCAGATCCACTTAGAGGAAAACACAGAGAGAAAAAGCAGATCAAAAGCTGCTGTGATAAATTCTACAGGACAGGGATAACCAGCTCATGTTTTCAGAGCACACAACATAATTGCTCCTGAAATGCTGGGG
>NW_008580981.1:26356-27270 GCF_000691845.1 Merops nubicus | reverse complement strand
CCTTTTTCCACTCCCTCTTCCTCTTTTCCCCTTCCATTCCCTCTCCCCCTTTTTCGCCCTTTCCTTTTCCTTATCGACCTTTTTCCTTCCCTCTCCTGCTATTTCCCTCCCTTCACAGTTCTGCTCGAGAGACCCCTCCATCCCCAGCTATTTTTACCCAGGGTTTGATACATTAGCATCAGCTAAAAATAAGTGGTTGCCATGGCAGCAGTGGTGCTGGGAAACACCGGCCACAAAAGCACCGAGGAGCTCGGGCTGCCTGCAGCCCTGCCTGGGCCACTGGGGGAATATTTGCAGCCCCTTGCTTGGTCCCCTTTGCCTTGACCTCTTTGCGAGCCACCCTGGGCTCCCCTGCTTGCCATGTTCCCCATTCTGCCTGCCCCGGGAGGTGCTGAGATTTGCTCAGCACCAGCACGATGGGTCTGTGGGATATGCTGGCTGTGGTGGGGCTGCCCGGGGAAGGATGCGCTGGGTTTCCCTGCAGCTGTTTTGATCTGAGCTTCAGTGAATCCCTCCAGGATTTGGGGTAGGTGGGACTGGGGATGTGGCTGAGCCTCGTGGAGGAATCTCCATCCCTGTTGTGGGGATTGGGGTTGGAGATGGGCGATAGAGATTGGGACGGGAGATGGGTGGTAGGGTTGGGGTTGGAGATGGGCGACGGGGATTTGGGATGGGAGATGGGCGACGTGGATTCGGGATGGGGGATGGAGATTGGGGCTGGGGATGGAGATTGGGGCTGTGGCCGTTGTGCAGCGGCGGCTGCGGGCAGGGCAGGATGATCCGGCATGTGTACTGCAAAACCAGCGACGGGCGGGTGGTGCCCGAGGCCCAGTGCAACCTGGAGACGAAGCCCCTGGCCATCCCCCCCTGCGGGGACAAGCACTGCCCCTCCCACTGGCTCGCAAAGGACTGGG
>NW_008580981.1:21982-26255 GCF_000691845.1 Merops nubicus | reverse complement strand
CTCGCTCATGCCTCTCCCCCCTCAGTGCAACACCACGTGCGGGCGGGGGGTGAAGAAGAGGATCGTGCTCTGCCTGGAGATTGTCAATGGCAAGATCAAGACGCGCAGCCCCGCCGACTGTGACCTCACCAAGAAGCCCGTGGAGGAGACGACGTGCTTCGAGCGGCCCTGCTTCAAGTGGTACACCACCCCCTGGTCAGAGGTGAGGGGGGCAGGAGCCGAGGGCAGCTCGGGGAGGTGGGGGGAACATGCCATCCCTTCCAGAGGCACTCGCCCTGGGTGTGGGGTGCCTCGTCCCCTTGTACCGAGGGTCACACCGCCTGCAAAATACCCCAAGGAGATGGGTGGGTGAGCCTCTGCAGCACACAGCCCTGGGGGGGCCTCTCACTGCTCTGGCACTGGACTAGCTGTGCTCAGGGAGTGTGGCTGGGGGCACGTGGAGCCCATGGGACGGCAGAGGCTGGGATGCAGACTTGGGAACATGCTTTGCCCCAGCATCCTGCACAGTCCACAACGGCAGCCAGGGTTCAGCAACTGTGGGGCTGAGCCCAGGGAGTGTGGGTGAGGAGCTGTGGAAGGCTGTGTCTGGCCCCCTTCAAGCCCCCCCTAACACAGCCTTCCTCCTCCATGCTCCAGGCACCTTGTTTTGTTTAGTCTTGTGAGCCATCCTTGCAACCTATAACTAGCCAAAACAGCCTTGCTGCAAGCCAGCCTGGTGAAGTGCCCAAAAGGCAGCAGGCAGCAAGGGCCAGGCCCTCTGCAGACCCACGGTGTGATGCACAGACCCTGACTCCCCAGCCCCATGCCCGGGGTGCTAGTGGGGGGTCCTGTGGCCTCAGTGGGGGCTGCAGCCACTCGGGTGCCACGGAGCAGGGTATGGACTGGGCCAGCTTGCTTGTGGCCCTGTGCAAGGGGCAGTGGGAGGGAGGATGGCAGCACCAGGAGATGGGGATGCATCCACATGTCCCTGGGCAGAAGCTGCTGCAGGAGGCTGCTGGGGCTGGCAGTGAAGATGGAGCAAGAGGCCAGTGGTGCGGGGCTGAGACATGAGCCAAGGAAGAGTTCAGCTGCCCACCCTGACATCTGCAACGAGCCCGTTTTTGGCTTTTTTAGCAGGTTCTGGCCTAGCACAGACCCCTGTAAGGGCAGGGTCTCACCTCAGCCCTTCTCTCTGTTCCCCAGTGCACGAAGACCTGCGGCATTGGCATGAGGATGCGGGATGTGAAGTGCTACCAGGGGAAGGACATTGTCCGGGGCTGCGACCCGCTGGTGAAGCCCGTGGGCAAACAGACCTGTGACCTGCAGCCCTGCCCCACGGAGCCCCCAGGTGAGCCCCACCACGGGCAGCACCCCCAGGCATTGATTTTCCATCAATCCCCCTTCCTGCCAAGCAGCATCACCCAGCATCTTAGGTTCCACTGACCCCAATTTGATCCTTATCCCAGGGAGGATGTAAAGGGGACAGCTCTCCTGCTGTGCCCGAGTCATGGGCACCGTGCACTGGCTATTTCTGGAGGCAACCCTGCTAAATTAAGGGGAGAGTTTAAAATCAGAGAGGTCTGACCTTAAGGGAGCTTTGGAGAGCTGACTCGGGCGCTGCTTCTGTGTGATTCCAGCTCATGCTGAGGAAGTTCTCATCTGTGCCATTATTTTAATGACTTTTGGTTCCCAGATGTCCTGGGGGATTTGTAACTATCTCGTTAGCTGACTCGTCTGCTGGCTCGAAGCCCCTGTGATCTTTAGTGAACACACGGTTCTAATTCTTTAATAGGATTGGAGAATAAGGATGGGGTGGGAGAAAAGCAGGAAAATGGGAGGCAGGTTTGGGGCTGCCCCCTGGCTGGGCTCTGGACCTGCTGGGTCCAGAGCTGACCTCTCCTGCAGGGTCTGGGGATTGCCGTGGTGCTTCTGAGGTGCCTTGTGGTCTCACCACAGCAACCTGCCTGCCCCAGGAGCAGCCTGGTTTCATGGATTTTAGGCAAAGGGTATGTGTAGATAACTAAATCCTACGGGTTTGAAGCAAAATACTGCTCTGAAGGGAGCTGGGAGTGCTGAACTGGTCTCTGGCCTCCTCCTCCTCCTCTCCAGCAGCTCACTTGCCCCAGACTCCTGCTGTAACACTACTGGATTCCTGTTCCCTTTCTCAAATAGCCTCTTTGGGGCAGGAATTGTGTATTTGGGTCACCCTGTGTCCTGCCATGGGAGGCCCTTGGCCTGGGAGCAGCTCAGTGCCAGGCTCCCTTGGTGGCTCCAGCAACCCCTGGGCAACTCCATTTCCCAGGGAAGACCTTCAGTTTTGGGGCTGGGACCAAGTGAGACTCCATAGGCCAGATGTGCTGAAACAGGTCAATATTCTCATGCCTTTGCTTAGGTTGATGATGATATTTATGGAGAAGCCCCATGGTGCTTTCCAGGGGATGCTCTGCCAGGTATCAGGGAGGTGGCAGTTGCAGCCAGGGTGATTTGTTGTCCAGCCCATGGTGTTTAGGGCAGGCTGTGCATGGGGCAAGATGAGGTTGTTAATTTACAGTGGTTTGTTTAATGAGTCTAGAGGAGGGACACAAAGATGATAAGAGGGCTGGAACACCTCTTCTATGAGGGCAGGCTAGAGCAAAGTAGGATCTGGGGCGACCTTATGACAGCCCTCCAGTATCTGAAGGGGGCCTACAAGAAAGCTGGGGAGGGACTTTTTACAAGGCTTGTAGTGATAGAAGGAGGGGTGATGACTTCAGGCTGGAAGAGGGGAGATTTAGATTAGAAATGAGGAAGAAGTTCTTCACCCTGAGGTTGGTGAGACACAGGCACAGGTTGCCCAGGGAAGCTGTGGATGCTCCATCCCTGGATTTATCCAAGACTGGGTTGGATGAGCCTTGGAGCACCCTGGTCCAGTGGGAGACGTCCCTGCCCATGGCAGTGGGGTAGGAATTAGCTGCTCTTTAAGGTCCTTTCCAACCCAAACCACGCGCTTTCCCTTCTCCCTATCAATGCCTTTTGCCTTCTCTCCCTAGACGACAGCTGCCAGGACCAGGCAGGAACCAACTGTGCCTTGGCCATCAAAGTGAACCTGTGCAGCCACTGGTACTACAGCAAAGCCTGCTGCCGCTCCTGCCGTGCACCCCACTCCTAGTGCCCCCACCCCCCGAGACCTGAGCTCTCCTTAGCTGAGTTTAACAGGGGGGGGAAGCTGATTTTCATTTGCTAAATGAGCCCGAGCCCTTTATTTTGTAATATGTAGGTGTATACTTTCTCAGAGAATTTTATCTTGTAACCAAACGTTAGCTCCATAGTCCCTACCCCCCCTCCCCCTCATGCTGACATATTGTATATAATATGGAAACATAACTGCACTTTATATCACAAAAAAGACGTGCTCTTTTTTAATATATTTGTTTACAGACAGTGAACTTTATCCGTATAACCATTAATTTGTACTCATATGTATATTTTAATAAAGTTGTCATATTTATGGTGGTATCTTGTTTTATTCTCCAGTTTGTAGCGGGGAACTTGGGCTCTGAACTTGCTGCTGCCCAGAAGGAGCAGAGCAGCTCTAAGCTGGGGGAAATCACAACTGCTTGGACAAGGATGGAAAAGAAAGTCCCAGCAGCAAAGATGGGGATTTTGGGACCCTTGCTCTGCGTTAGGAGCTCTTTGGGGTTATGTGTGTGGCTTTAGGAACTGCAACTCAGGAATCTGCAAAGAGGCTTGACATGGGGCCAGGAATAAAAGGGCCTTTCCGTGCTCCCAAGGGGGTTGTTCTCTGTTTCTGCAGGGGGGACAAAGGCTCTCCAGCATCCCCCCCCACCAGTGTGTGCACCCCAGTTCCTGCTGCATCACTCCTCTGGGAAAGCTTTCCAAACAACCCCTCATGTTTGAAGGTGCAGGGACAAAAAGATGAGCCTCAAAACCCTTGCCAAAGTAGTTTATTTCCTTTTTTTTTGTTTTGTTTTGTTTTTGTTTGGTTGGTTTTATCTTTTTACCCCCCTCTGTGATTCCCAAAGTCCTATACAACAGATCACCAGGTAAAGGTTAGTGGAATGCCAACTGTTTGCTTAGTTTCCAAGCTACACAGGAAGGAAAAAAAGGGAAGAAAGGAAGAAAGGAAGGCTGGCAAGAGAAGTATGGTGATGAGGAATGCAAAGAGGAGGGCTCAATGTGTGGAGACAAACCCCAGTGAGAACTGTACACAGGGGCAAAGGCCCCCCTGGGCTGTGGTGCTGCAGGGACCAAGCCCAAAATATTAAACACGTATGAAACCAAACCCATCCCCCCC
>NW_008580981.1:20852-21951 GCF_000691845.1 Merops nubicus | reverse complement strand
CCAGACCCCCCCTCTCCCCCAGAAAGTCAAAGATACTCATTTGCAAAGACTGACTTGTACTTCAAAAGGTTTCCTGTGGAATTAAAAGCCCTCATGGTTAAAAGTGAGCTCTCCTCCTGGGTTATATACAGGGTTTGTGAGGTGGGGGGGTTGAAGCCATGGCTTTCTGAGGCCATCGGAGTCTCTGTGCAGCCAGTCCCTCCTCCAGCAGCCACCCCAAATCCAGCACCACGCTCTGAACCCCAACAACACCCGGCCTGGCTGGGGAGGGTCTGTCCCCTAAATGGAGGGGACAGGGGCACTCGAGAGCCAGGAGAAAGCAGAGACCCCACACTGGCATCCCTGCAGCGACTGCTCCTCTCAGGGTGCCAAATGACCCAACGTCTGGGGCAGAGGGGCACACTCAGTGTCCAGCTCTGTGCCCACTGCCCTGCCCAGAGCTGGTGGCACAGCCCCTGTCAGGCTGCCCCAGCTTGGTGGGAAACACAGACAAAGGGCTGTGCCTGAATCTGAAGCGTTTTGATGCATCCCTGGATGGGGAGAAAGGGTCGTGGGCTTTTTTCTTTTTTAACTAGCCCAGAAATGCCTGTAAAAGTGTGCATGCAGGGGGGTGGGCATGAACATGGTCACACTGCTGCTCGCCCAGCCCTCAGTCAAAGTTGTGGGTGGCATTATTTGGAGCAGGGATGCTGAGCACTTGGAGGGGGAGGCTAGGGGTGTACTCCCTCATCCCTAACTACACCGTGTGTTATCTCCAAAGCTAGGTCATGCACTGGGTTTACAACCCTCCTCCCCCAGGCCAGCTCCATCAGGGGAGCTTTGGTGGGGTCCAGGGCTGGGCTGTGCACCCACCAGCCATCCTAACCCTGAGGGAATCACTCCTGTCACCCAGGAACCAACAACCAGCCTGAGGAGTGAGGTGGGCTGGGGACAGGGCAGGGACACAGAGCTGCAGTGGGGACGGGGTGGCAGGAGGGAGGGCAACAGGAGTCTGGCTTCGCTGTGGGACCACGGGGTGGGGGTGTGGGCTGTCTGTGTGTGCCCTAGGGCCAGGAGCCATGGGCTGCAGCTTGCCCCCACCACAGGGCAGCCGCCACTC
>NW_008580981.1:20396-20821 GCF_000691845.1 Merops nubicus | reverse complement strand
GCCACTCGCTGGCTGGCAGCAGGAGCTGCTTTGCAGCCAGCTGCATGGCCCATCCCCTGCCTGCCAGCACTCCCTGCTCCAGCTGGAGGGTGAGGAGGGCGGTTACTCTGTACAAAAGGGTGCACAATATCAAAATCCTCTTTATAAAAGAACAAAAAAACACACCGCAGTGCTAAAAAACCTCACATCCCCCCACCCCCCCCACCTGAATGTGCCTTTTGCTACCCCTTTACATTGCCACTCGTCCCATCTCTGCCTACACAACGTAGAAATACATTCGCTTGGGTTGGGTGCTTTTGTTTTCGTTGGGGGTGGGGGTGTTTTTTTTTTTGGCTTTGTTAATTTTTCAAAACTCTTCTATGACTTTCCAACAGTTCTCCCTGCAGGGACAGGCCAGGGTGGCGGGGAGGCGTGAGGCGATGCTG
>NW_008580981.1:17371-20209 GCF_000691845.1 Merops nubicus | reverse complement strand
ATGTGGGGGGGCTCTGAGGGGGTCCAGCGGGGGCACCTGGGCCGGCTCGGGGTGGGTTTCTTGCCGAAGGGGGAGGAGGTGTAGATGGCCGGCCCGTTGGTCAACACTACGTTGCGGTTGCAGTGGAGAGGAGGGATGTGGGAGTGCACGGCGAAGTCGGGCTCCTCCTCGTCCTCCTCGGACTCATCCTTCTTGCAGCAGTAGTACTGAAACGGGATGGCCCCGTGGGGATGCTCGGCCGGCACCCCCAAACCACCCACCCCGCCGCCGAAGGGTTGCTGTGGGTGTGCCAGCCGTGGAAACGGGCCAGCAGGGGAGCCCGTGGGGTCCCCCTTCCTATGGCAGCACCCTCCAGGGGCCACATCCCCCCTCTCCCAGCCTTACCTGGAGCCTACAGTAGCAGAGGACGGCGATGATACAGAGCAAAATGACAGTCGCTAATATTCCACCGGTGATGACCACGGTCCCGGCTGTCATCCGCCCTCCTCTCCATTAACAGCCTGCAGGGAAGGCAGGGGGTGACAGGGTCAGGGCAGCCCGGGGCAATGGGCTGGGCTGCAGGTCCCCAAATCCTCTGCTCGGCGCTGTTTGCAGGGAGCTAGAAACAGGGAGGGCTCTGGGGGGCTGGGTCAGGCTGGATTTTGGCACTCGGCAGCTGTGAAATCCATCAGGGGGTCCCTGTGTCCCCCTCAATGCCACCTTCCAGGTGCAGGGGGATAAAAAGGCTTCGTGTGGTGTGTGAGATTTAGAAAGCAGCCACTCTGGGGTCATGCTGGGCTTTTTTTGCATGCAGGACGTGGGACCTGAAGGAAATAAAACCTCCTACCCAGTGCCCGTGGCACCCAGGGCACCCTTCTGGCTCCTGCCTGGTGACAAAAAGTTTCAGTGATGGGAGAAGGGCTTTTGCAGTAAGGATTTTTGAGCCAAACGCATTTTTCCCTGAGCCTATAATCCATTTTCCTCGTGAAAACAATGTGGTATTTTAATTTGGAATAACTGGAGCTGCAAAGTGAGCCTTTAATGACTGCAGGGACAGGCGCCTTCCCCTCCCTGGGCAGCCAGCTGAAGGACAGGATGTGACCCACTGCAGAAGGCACCGAGCTCCTCACCTTCCCCATGGCCAAGCCACAGTGCTGGGGGGCTGTGGGGGCACCCTGGAACGATGCTCCTGATAGCCTTGGCTGAGCTGTTCATTCCCAGTGCAGCTGGGACACAGCACACTGGGTATCAGAGACCCCGTGACACAGCTTGGCCCCACGTTCACATTTTGGGGCACCACCAGCACCCTTCTCTCCCTGGAGTGCCCCCTGAGGGAGTCTGGGTGCTGACACAGAGCTGGCAGAGGGGGAATGTCCCTTCTCTGGCACTGTGAGGCTGACCCAGAAGGCAGATGCTGACCATCACATGCAGCACAGGAGCTCCACAACGCCAGCACGGGTCCTGCTCTGAGCAGCCCTGCCCTGAGAACTCACAGGAGGACTTGGCACTCCCTCCATCCCACGTGGAATAAACCCAAGCTCCTGGGCACAGGAAGGGTGCTGGGGAGCCCTGTACCTGCCTGCACACACCTGCTGGCAGCTCCACAGCCAGCAGCACTGCACAGCTAAAGTGCTGCAAGCACCAGGCTGGGGACAGGAGAAGAGACATAAATTAAGAGAGAAATTGTACCCTGACCACCTACTCTACAAGCACTTTAACAAAGCTGCCTTCCAGCCCAGGCTATCAGGTTAAAACAAAAACCCAGCCACCCCAGCCCCAAATTACTTCAGCACCTGAGGAAAAGCAACTGGAGCTGTCAGGGATTTAACTCGCTTCCAAGGCAAATAAATCTGTGGCATATTTTCAGGCGCTTAATGTCCTGCTAAAGTTGGGGAGGTGCTGACTGGGGAGAGCAGCCTCCCACTCCACGCTGCTGCTGTGCAGCACAGTAGGAGGGAAGGTGATTTATAAGGAGGGCTGAGCACTGGGCCAAATCCTGCCCTCATTCCTTGGGCAGAACGCTCTGAGGAGGCTCAGGGGGAGGAAGACAGTCAGAGGAAGAGGCTGCAAAGGTGATTTAGGAACTTTGATTCCTGTTTCCAGAGGGATGGAGGCGCTTGGCTGCAGCCCTCGGGCTGCCCTGGATGCTGTGGGCACATGGGCTGGGCTGGCAGAGCTGGCTGGGAATCACAGAATTGTTTGGGTTGGAAGAGACCTTTCAGCTCATGGAGTTAAACCCTTCCCCAGCACTGCCAGGTCCCACTGACCCATATCCCTCAGCACCACATCTCCACAGCTCTGAAAGCACCACAGCTCCACGGCTCTGAAACCCCTCCAGGGGTGGGGACTCCACCACTGCCCTGGGCAGCCTGGGAAAGGGCTTGACAAACCCTGTGGGGAAAAAATCATTCTTAATATCCAACCCAAACCTCCCTGGTGCAACCTGAGGCTGTTTCCTCTCATCCTGTCACTAATGCCCCTCTGTGGGTCCTGTGCTGCTCCCGTTGGCAGTCGCTGTGCTGCCAGGGAGCCCAGGGCAGGGTGTGCAGGGCTGGCACAGCACCCAGCTCTGGGGTCAGGCACAGCACCCAGCTCTGGGGTCAGGCACAGCACCCAGCTCTGGGGTCAGGCACAGCACCCAGCTCTGGGGTCAGGCACAGCACCCAGCTCTGGGGTGGCCAGACTCAGCCTCGCAGCCTCTCAGCACCTTGGCAAGCAGGGGTCACACAGAGCCCACGTTCACAGCCTGTCCAGTCGTGGTCAGCCAGATGTGCCATCCAGAGCAAGGCCCTTTGCATTCAGCCAGATGTGCCATCCAGAGCAAGGCCCTTTCCATTTTTCCTCTTCTTCCCCCCCCCA
>NW_008580981.1:16677-17335 GCF_000691845.1 Merops nubicus | reverse complement strand
GCAGCCTCTCAGCACCTTGGCAAGCAGGGGTCACACAGAGCCCACGTTCACAGCCTGTCCAGTCGTGGTCAGCCAGATGTGCCATCCAGAGCAAGGCCCTTTGCATTCAGCCAGATGTGCCATCCAGAGCAAGGCCCTTTCCATTTTTCCTCTCTTTTTTTCCCCCCCCATAACATACTTGGCTGATGAAAGCTGTGTACCTGGAAGCATTGAACTCTCCAGTGTGCAAAGGGGGAGGAAGGCAGAGTATGTGGAGGCCCACAAGCAGAACAATTCCTGTCTAGACCTTCTCTTTTTTTTTTTTACATTTGTTCCTAATTTCACGCTCCACAGGCTCCCAGATTCATATATTTAGTAATAAATATCCTGGTAAAAGGAAGTGCTTTGCAGCTCTGCTGTGGTCTTGGAGAAAGTATGCAGGAGCCCTGGTGCTGGGAACACAGGCACCCAGAGCTGCAGTCCCAGCAGATGGTGACTTGGCTCCTTCCTCACCCCTTGGTAAGGTTTGGAGTCCTCCAGCTCCTGAGGATGCCTGAAATCCACCCCCAGCCCCTCTGCCCCATCTCAATCCAGCCCCCAGCACGTCCTCCATCACTGCCAGACAGCAGGGAAGGGGAAGTTAACTCCTCACAGGCTCTTTGCCCCTGGCCCAGGAGCA
>NW_008580981.1:0-16584 GCF_000691845.1 Merops nubicus | reverse complement strand
TTGGGTGCAAAGCTTCCCCTTCCCCAGCACCCCCATTTTACTGCCCCAGCACGCAGAGGACAGGTGATGCTGCAGCAAAGCAAGGACACTCCATGGCATGGCTGTGCCAGGCTGCTCCTGCACGAGCTCTTTGCTTTGGGGCACAGTCCTGTGCCACTCTCCAGCTTTGGCCAGGACACCTCTTAGCCCTGCAGCAGCTGGGAAGCACCAGGGTGCAAGAAAATGGCCTTTTGGGCTCCTTGCAGCCTGGAGAAGACACCAGCAGAGCTTCCACCAGCTCCAGCCCCAGACTGGTGACTTCTTTCCTCGCTGACACCCCCTGCACGTCCCTGCCATGGCTGAGGATGTGGGGTTTGAGGTCATACTGGTCACTAGGAGCCAGGTCTGGGTCAGGCTCTGCTCCCTGCTTTGCCTGGGCACTGCCAGGGGTGGCTGACAGACCTTCCCAATGTGCTGCAGCCCAGCCTGGGGGCTGGGGGAGCCTCTGGCAGGCAACAGAGAACACGACAGCACCGAACTGTGGAGGGTGGGGATGAGAACTCAGCCTGAATCCCCCCCCTCCAGCATCCTGGACACGGCCTCTGGAGCAGGGAGGGTGCCCTGGAGAGGCTGCTCACAGCTGGGCTGCAGCCAGGGCCCCTGGGGACCCTGCGTGGGAGGAAGGCTTCAGAGCAGCTGGGGGGCTGAGCTCAGCTCCTCCCAGGGCTCCAGCTCACGGCAGCTCTGAAATGCTCAGCTCCAGGTGCTGGAGCAGCCCAGCCACGGCCTCACACGGACTGGCCTGACCCTGCCTGCTGAAGCTGTGGGAGGAGACCTGGGAGCTGCCCAAGAGACTGCTCCAAGGTTCCCTCCAGCCCCTCAAGTGCTCAGTTAAGCTGGCTTCTAGGATTTGCAGGTGTTAAGAACAATATTCAGGCCAGATCTTTAAACAAATGGGGCTTCTACCCACCCCATACCATCCCACCCCACTCCATCCCATCCTTGGGGCAACAGTCACCCTTTCAAAGCCTTCTGCACTAGCTGACAGTGCCACCACGACAAGCACCAAAAAGAAGGAGTGCTGGTCTCACTGAGACTGCCTGTGCATGGTGACTGTGTCTTAACTGTGAAGCAGCAGCACAGCCCTCTGTTTAACTAGGAAGTTAGGAATTGCCCTTAGCCCCCTAATTCCAGAAGCTGGAGATCCAAAGTAGCTGAATGAGGTGGGAATCAACAACTGGCAGCACAGATACGAGTGCTGCAGGATTCCTGGTGCCTGGTGCCCCAGCACTGGGGCAGGTAAGAGCTTAGACCCCACCAAAATCAACCCACAGCCAGAACCATCCCATGCTCCAGGGGCACTTGGCTCAAACCTTCTGGCTGAGACCTCTGCCCCTCGTCCTGGCCATGCTGTTGGTCTCATCTGTGGAGGGGAGCGAGGAGTCGCTCTGCCCTGTGCTTCTAAACGGCCAAGATGGGGAAAAAAAAGAGGAAAAAAGGCAAAAATATCCCACCCCACCCTTCCCAGGGAGCGGAGGAGGCCAGCACTGTGTCCTGGAGTGACACCACCCTGCCTTGCCTTGGCTCTGCTCCACCCCAGCACATCCCTGGCATGCTCCAGGCTCGGCCGAGCTGCTCCTGCACCAGCCTGGGGGGTCCTCCCCCCCCCCACAGCTGGGACTGCGTCACCCCAGGGAGAAGACCCCCCCTCAACGAGGGGACATTCAGGTTGGGAGGTTTAAGTCTGGTGTGGAAACTAGGAGTGGAGCAGGAGTCTGGCCCTCTGTGCTGGAGGGTCACAAGTTCTGCAGGTCTTATCCTTGGTGGGCAATGTGGCCACTTCCCAGCTCATCTGTGCACAACAAACCCTGAGGCTGATGCTTCTGACCAAGAAAGGAAAGAAGAAAGGAAAAGAAGGATGGAAAAGAGCTCAGCAAGAAGCCAGGGAAATGGGAGAGTCCCCAGAGCCCCCGGGTCATGCTGCTTCTTACCCTGGAGCTGGGTACAGGCAGCACTCAGGACCCAGGACCCTGGCCCAGGGTAGGATGAAACCATGCTAGATAACAAACCAGAGGTCAGAGGAGACAGGAGCCAAGCCCCTGATGCTGCAGTTTCAGGGTGAGCCCAGCTTAGCCTCTCCTGTCCCCCCCAGTGCCATGTGAGTGCCACAGCTCTGCCCAAGGGAAAACCCTGGAGAGCAGGGGCACGAAGGGCAGTCAGCAGCCACAGGCCTGGGGGGTGGGAAAGCAGCCAATAAATTAGCAGCCCAAACCAGTTTGGTGGCAGATAGAGTCTTCTTTCTGCATTTCCCCCAGTTCCTGTAATCCTACCCAGTCAATGAATAAGAGCTGGGCTGCTGGGAACAGCCAGGCAGCGTGCCAGCAGGAGACTTCACATTGATGGAGCCAGTGGCCAGGGAGCTGCCAGAAACACAGGCAGAGAACGTGGCTTTCCATCTGAAAACCACTCCGAGCAGGCAGCCTGCACCCCTTGGCTTTGCTGTCTCCCTCTCCCTCCTGCTGGGCACGCTCCCAGCCTGGGGACTGATGCTTGGTGTTAAAGGGAGGGATTTCAACAGCCAGGCTTCACCACGGGTGGGCTGGGGAAGGGGCACGGGGGGCTCGGTGCCTGCAGACCCATCACCCCCCCAGAGCACCCCAGCACCCCTCGACACAAGGAGATGAAGGTGTCTCAGTGCCTCCCCACCCCAGCAGGGGTGCTTCTGCGTGGGACCCCCTCACCCCTTCAGCCACCCCGAGCTCCAGGTTTCTTCTGCACACCTCCTGAGCAAGGGGCACTTGACTGGATAACCCTACTCCCAGTTTTCCAAGCTCATCCAAAGCAGCTGGGTCCTCCTGGGTGCTGGAGGCAGCTGGGAGATCCCAGTAGCCCCATACTGCACTGCACTCACCCCAGTTTTTGCTCAGAACATCGTTCCCTTACCCTGGAAATGGGGGTTTGCACTGCTACTGACAGTGCCTGGGGTAAGAAGGGTTTTTTGGAAGTGAGTCTATGGCACTCTGGCACGGGCTCCACCTCCCTGGAGCTGCAGCCAGCTCTGGGCCAGCACTCGCAGGCTGTGACATTTCACAGCCACCCAAGAGCACCCGACCCTTTCTGGTGGCCCTAGAGGCATGACCCAGCTCAGAGCCAGTTGCAGAGGTCCCTGATACCCTCCCAGAGGTGCCCCACAGCTCCTGCACGGCATGGCTTGGAGGACCAGGCTGGGATGGCACCAACACCACCATGGCCATGGAAAGGCACCAACACCACCATGGCCACGGGAAGCTGATGAGGGCTGGGGTGTGAGGGAGCTCCTTCCACCTGCAGTCGTGGGCTTGTGCTCTCTTGTGCTGGTTTTAGCACCTTGGCAGGGAGAGTTAAGCCTGGAGGATCACAGAGTTAATGCAAGATGAGCATCAGGCCAATGCTGGGATGTATCCTCCCTGTTTGCATCAGTCATAACCCACGATAAGCTCCTCCAGGGGACTGGAGAGGCCTGAGATTGCTCCTCTTCTCTCTGCCCATTCTCAGCTCAGCCCTTTGTGCCAGGAATGCTCCCCCAGTGCTGCCAGAGCAGTGCTGATGGTTGGGCTGAGATGGGGAACAGGGGTGGTCAAATGTCACAGTCACCTACTCCTCCTGTCTACTCCTACTGCCATCTGACATAACAATATGTAATAACAACATGGTAGATTATTAAAATCCAGAATTTTACAATCCAAAGTGTTAAACGTTGCTTGGCAGCCCAAAAATTCCTAGAAAGGCTGCTGCTGTTCCCATAGGTTGTACAACCTTTCTCCAAATGCTCAGACCACACTCCATACGTGTCCCTGCAGGTGTCCCTGGCAGTGGTGGCACTGCCAGGCTGGACTCCTGTGCCAGAGCAGCCCAGTGGCACCCAGCAAAGGATACCCAGGCTAGGAGAGACACACCACACAGCAACAGCCACGCTGAATTCTGGAGTTTCCTGAAGCTTAAAAAACAAGTTGAAGTTCACAGGACAATTACAGATCCCCTCCCACCAATTACCATTGTTAGTTTTCAAAACAGAGCTCAGCTCTTAGTGAGCCATCCGAATTTTCAGCACACTTAAGCAAGCTGCCTTCAGAGTGCCTCGACCTGGGG
Organism: Merops nubicus; assembly: GCF_000691845.1. Taxonomy (NCBI): domain Eukaryota; kingdom Metazoa; phylum Chordata; class Aves; order Coraciiformes; family Meropidae; genus Merops; species Merops nubicus. Next base: position 12,477 of record NW_008580981.1, on the reverse strand, counting down.
GATGCCTGCCCTGGCAGCGTGTGAGGGAAGGTGTGCTCAGCAATAATGAGCCAATAATGTCCTTTAATACAACCAAATCATGCCTAATGAAGAAGAATATTTGCACAGCTCATCAAAGAGGCACTGAGGCTTTACTAAGCACAACTCCAGGCGTGGAGCTGAACGGCTGCAGATGCTCCGTGGAGTGCAGCCGTGCCACTGGGGAGGGATGGGGGGAAATGCTGCATCCCCTGCATGGTGCCTGGGCTGCCCTTGGGAACGTTCCCTTCCAGTGCCTCTGGGGCCACCCTGAAGGTGCTGCCACCCCACAGGGACAAGGGAAGGAGTCTGCAGATGCTTCAGCATGGCCTGGGATAAAGCAGGATACATCCACCCTGCTCTGCCCCCCTGACATCCCACTGGGATGCTGCTGGTGTTGGTAGGGATGCCAGTAACTTTGCTAGGGATGCTACTGGTGTCACTAGGCATGCTACTGGTCTTGCTAGGGATGCTGCTGGTATTGCTAGGGATACCAGAGACTTTGATAGGGATGGTATCAGCATTGATAGGATGCCAGGGCCATCAATAGGGATGCTACTGGTATCAATAGGGGCACTACTGGTATCAACAGAGACACCATCCACTTGGTGCTGCCCACAGTGCAGCCCTGCACACCAGCCCTCCTCTGGCATCAGTCCAGCACAGGTACACCCAAAAACTAGGCCTAAGGAAAGAGCCAGTACAGACAGGATGGCCTCACCTCCAGGTCCAGCCCCACACGGGGTGAGTTGCCACAGCAAGGGCTCACAGCAGCTGAGCTCTTCAAGGATTTGAGAGCTGCTGTCAAACTGCACCAGGGGGTTTCACCACCTCCTGCCTCACCTTCCTCTGTCCAAACAATCACACCCTGCTGAAGTCCCAGGAATTGTTTCCACAGACCAGCTGGAAAGCAGGACACCATCCCAAACGTGCAGGAGCAGCCCTGAACTCCTTCAAAACAATAAAGGAAAAAGAAAGGCAGGTTGTCTTTCCATCTTGCATCATTTAATCACCTCATGAATTAGAGTTTAGTCAGCCCGAGATACTGGTAATCAGAGCAGGGTTTGGTATCACCAGCTTGAGATAAGCTACCACCAACACTGCTGGGTGGGGAATAACTCAGAGGGTGGGGAGCACCCCCCTGCCCCAGAGCCTTCTCCCAGCTGGGCAGTTTTGCAGGCTGGAAATGTCCCCTGGCCAACCTGAAAAGCTTGGGTTAGCTTACTGAGAACTAACAAGAAATCTTACTTCTGGCCAGTACTTTTTCCTGCCCAATTCACCAAACAAGTATTCCTCCATCCCCACCCCCATCCTGCAGCCCCCAGCACTGCAGGGTCTCCTGGAGCACTGGTGGGGAGATGGAAAAGCCCTAACTGTCAAAAGATGCTCCTGCAACAATGGAAAAAAAGAGAATCAGTCCTTCTGAAAGAGCAACTCTTTCCAGAATTGCTCCATTCACCTGGACTTGGAAAGCTCTTCAGACTGAAAACCACCCCGAAGATCCCTATGCATCCAGGGCAGCCCCATGGGACCTGGTGCCTTACACCACCAGTTCCCACCAGCTTTCCTGCTGTCCCAAACGCCTCCAGAGCAGGGTTTCATTGCTCAAACAGGACTGCTGGGGCATGTGGATGGGAAGGGGATTGCAAAGAGCCTCCAGCTGAGCTCTCAGCAGGTTACAACCCTGGCTGGGAGCTGGAGCAAGATCTGAGCTAAAGCCCTGGCCCAGCCCAGGGCCTCTGGCCCCAGCTCCTCTCTGGCTTTGGCAAAGGAAGCAGCACCACGCTTGAGAGGGACAGGGAGACATGCCCTGGAAATCCCCATCCCTGGAAACATTCAAGTCTAGGCTGGCCAGGGCTCTGAGCACCCTGCTCTAGCTGCAGATGTCCCTGCTCCCTGCAGGGGATTGGACATGGTGACCTTTAAAGGTCCCTTCCAAGCCAAACCAGTCTGTGATCCTATGCAGCTGAGCCCTGGGTGGGTTAAAGCTCTGCTTTTGAAAGTAGGCTGCTTGAAATCTGTCAGGTATCAGCCCATGTCCAAACTAGTGATCAGCTCCACTCTCCTCCCACCCCCTGCGCTGGTGGTTGGGAAGGATGAGTCCCCAAAGCTGAACTGGTGGCCCCTGCAGAATTCCACAGATGAGCCATTGATCCCGAGCTGCAGATGCTCCATCAATCAGAGGCTGGGGAGGAAGGACAGGGACAGTGGATGCTTCCAGCAAGCAGTAAATCCAACAGCTTTGCATTTCCAAGAGCTATGAACACAGCTCTGTGGGCCAGGGAGGTCCTCAGCAGATCAGAGTCTTTGTGAGCTGCAAACTCACTCTCATTGCTCGGGATTCATGGAGCAGACCAGGCTGCAGGCAGCAGGGAGAACCATGTCCTTGGTGCTCATGAAATGCTCTCCCAGCTGGAGGGCTGCAGGGAAACCCCCCCATCCAGCAGCAGAAATGGGCAGGAGGGAGACCAGCACCCCTCTGTGCCCCCCCACCAGCTATGGGTGGGTAGCTGATGGCTGGTGACACCTCCAGCAGCCCCACGCTGTCACCCTAGCACCCTGCTGTTACCCACTGTCTCCTGGCCTCCAGCTCCCCATGCAGCCCACTTATTCCTCATCAGTCCCCACTCCTGCCCTTGTGACACAAACTCCTGTGGCATGACCTGGGTCTGTGCTGGGTGACACCAGGTGACTCCTGGGTGCTGGCTGCCACCTCCCAGCATCTCCCAGAGAGGAGCACTGGGGGCTGCCTGAACAACCAGCAGCCCTACCCGGGATCTCCAAAGAGACATATATATATTGCTGCCTTAAAAAAAAAAAAAAAGAAAGAAAAAAAAATCATAAAAAAGGGTAGGGAGTTTCCATAGCTACAGTTTTACATTGCTCCAGCAAAGGCTCAGGTTCAGCCCGTGTGCTGAGAAGCAAGCAGAGTGTTTTTCCCACTCCAGCCCAGCAAGGTAGCATGGTGCATGAATAAAGAAGTGAAGAGGAGAGAGAGAGCTCAGTGATTCTGGAAATAATGCATCAATATTAAGGATTGGCTTGTGAGGTTGCTGCTAGCACGAGTTGCATTGGCAAGTGGGGAGGGAAGGAGCCCTCAAACCCCCTTTCGTCAGCATGGTGAGCAAAACACACACACACACACACACACCCCTTCATGCTGCTTGACATGCTCAGAGACCAAAAACTGCTGCCTTTAAATTACTGTCTGCATGGTGCTCCCAGACCTGGACTTCCAGGTCACACACATGGGCTCGTGGGGAAGGAGACAGGGGTTTGCCAATTGCTCTTATCATGAACAAGAGGGCAATGGGTTCCCTCATTGCTTGTGAGCAGGAGTTTTCCTACAGGCAGTAAAATCTCCTTATGTTATCCATTTTAATAAGGATTTATCATTGCTGCATCAGAGGAATTAATACAGACTGTCTGAGAGGGCAATTTTCAGATTCACAACAACTTACACTGAACCCTTTCCAGTACATTTTCCTTTTTTCTTCACCTTAGTTCTGTTATACAGCTTTTCCCAGGAGATGAGAGAGGGAAAGATTTAACCCAGAGGAAAAACCAAAAAAGCCCACAACAGCAAAATCAAAAGCAAAAAAGTGGAAAAGATAAAGTAATTCATACAGCTCAGCTGAAAACCATCATTAGGTGAATAAAGAAACAGAGCAAAACCTTCAGACAAATTGCTCTACTCAAAACCATGTGGGTTTAACAGTGCTGCTGGGATCAAATGTTGGAATTATCGACTGTTCCCAGGGACAGCACCTTTCAGAAATCAAAACACACGTGATGGATCTTTTTGCCTTGTGTCAGCAGCAGGACGACACAACCCCTGCCTTTGAAATGACTCCTGGATGCTGGAGAGGCCCTTGAGAGCCACGTGGTGGTTCCTGCTCCACACCCAGCTCCAGGCTCCTGTCAGGAGCTGTGCAGAGCCAGAAGGTCTCCCCTGAGCCTCCTTTGCTCCAGGCTCAGCACCCCCAGCTCCCTCAGCTGCTCCTCCCCACACTTGGGCTCTAGACCCTTCCCCAGCTTCGTTGCCCTTCTCTGGCCACGCTCCAGCCCCTCAAGGTCCTTCTGGGAGTCAGAGGTACAATTGTTTTCCTAGGCTTGCTGGCCACACTATTTCTGATCCAAGCTAGGATGCTGGTGGCCTTTTTGGCCACCTGGGCACACACTGCCTCATACTCAGCCAGCTGTTGGCCAACACCCCCAGGTCCTTTTCTGCTGGGCAGGTTCCAGCCACTCTCCCTCATGCCTGGGGAAAACCTGCTGCACAGAGAACTGAAGAGTCCTACAAACCCCAGACCTGCAAGTGTGAACACCTTGACTGCCCTGGTTAGCAGACCAGAGCCCATCAAAAGGCAGGTGCCCAGCTTGTGGTGGAGCTCTGCCTGCAGGAGATGGCCCTTCCAACGTAGAGCAGACCACAGGTCTCCTCTGGGAATCAGGAATACATTCCCTGCTGTCTCAAACCACAGACCTGTTCAACAAAACACCCTCCAACCTGGCTGCCACTGCTCCTGGGCTTGTCAGAGGGGGCCTGGGCAGTGTGTAGGAGCCCAGGAACTTCCGCTGCAGACACAGGATGCTTCAGTCCTGCTGCTAGTTGGTTTAATTAGGGTTATCATGGAATCGCACAAGATCTGGGATTTGGGTTACAGGGCAATGTTGGCATCAGTATCAAAGAAAGCACTTTTTCTTTTCAAGTTCCTGCAAATGTGCTCATCTGTATTCATTTTTGGAAATCTCCTTCTGAGCAAAGCCCAGGCCCTGGCTACAGCAGCAGCCTGTCAGTGTTACTGAGGCTGGGCAACTCCAATCCTCTGCAGCCAACAGAACTGCCACAGCCCAGCAACATCCATGCTTTATATTTCCTACTCATCAAGTAAGAGAGTATTTTAAAGACCAAATCTTTCTCTGCTAATCCTAACATCTAACAATACCACGTAATGTTTACAGAGGTATCCAGAAAGGAAGTAAAAGCAGTGCTTGGTTTCTCAGAAATTGGCATCACAGTCTTGTGTTTTCTCTAACCTCTGTTGTTTTATTTAAAAATACAACAGAAACAAAGATGTGATGCCAGAAACACAAGGGAAAATATGTGCAACCAAGAAAACCCCATTTTCTGTGGGCTGAACCTGCTCCTACGAGCCACCATGAGACATGGGAATAACTCTTGAGAAGACAGTGATGCTGAACTGTTGCAAATCAGAAAAAGCAAACTGGAACTGCCTAATGTTCCCTGCACACATATCACACTTGTCTTCATCTCAGGGGCTGTGCCTGCCTGGGGGTGTCACATCCAGTGCTGGCTGGCAGGGCCACCACCAGGTATCACTCTTGGGGTGAAATCCTGGCTGCAGCTCAGCCTGCTCCGTGGGCACCTCCAGCAGGGCTTACAGCCCAGAATTAGGCACAGGGGTTTTATGTGCCCAAGGTGCTGAATGCCCCGGGAGGTGCCAGCACCCAGCAGAGCTGCCCTGCTCCAGGCACAACGTTGGCAGCAGGAACACATCTTTGGATCCCAGAGGTCACCTGCAGGGGTTTGAGCAACACCTTTGGAGGGCTTTAATGCATTCCCTGTTTGCACAGGAAAAGGCAGCTCGGAGGAAACCCACGGGACAGATGTCAGTTTGAATTATTCCCCCAGCCCCTCTTCTGTGTAATATAATAATAAAAGCACAACATTTGCCTAACAGCAAACCCAGATCAACACTTCTTATCCTTCCCTTCCCAACTCCGCTCCCGCGCTCGCAGCACCAGTGTTTTCCCCCAGATCCTATCACTAATCTTCCCAGGGCTTAGCCACCCAGCAGGAGAGACCAATCAAACCAAGTCACCTCCTTTCCTTCCACATGAGAGCCCTATGAACTGCATCCCTGCAAATCCCTGCTCGCACTGGCTTGCAGAGCAGACAGGGAGAGGTCCCAGCAGTGAGGTCGAACATCTCCAAGGCCACCCTCCTGCAGCCTGGACACCACAGCACTTGCTCAAAACGAAGCCTCTGGCAGCCCCTATACCATATTTTTCCCCCAGGAGGGAAGTTTAGCTTCCACTGCCCCAAAAGGCACCGTGTCTTGCTGTGTAACTCAGATGCACTGTGTTAAGTAAGGAGTGACAACAGGCACATTATTGTTCTGGGGATGCGAGGGTGGGAAACCAGGAGGAAGAGCTGCAGGCAGGCACCCTTCAGGAGAGCCTCCCTGCTCTGCACAAGCTGTCATCTAGCCATGAAAGCAGGCAACGGACAAAGGAGAGAGTTAATGGCTTGCCAAAGCTCAGGCAAGAAGATCCACGACAGGTCTGAAGCCAAATCCACCTCGAGAGCAAAGGGAATCCAGATGTAAACTGCAGGGCAAAGCCCCAGCAACACCCTCTGCTTAAAAGGGGACTCAAAACGCAGGTTTGAGGACAGGAGCTCTGTGCTGGGATTGCACTCTCCCTGCCAGCCACCTCTGAAAATACTGTATTACTTCCTAGAGGGGGGGAATTTCCTATTCCCAGAGGAGCGAAGGTGGAATATTTGGAATAAAAATGAGCAAAGCTATTTGTAGGTAAGTTATTTTTCTCCCAGGAAACAGCGCCTGTAAGGGGGTGCTGGAGCAGAGCTGTGATTTGAATGCTGTAAAAGCCACTTTGGGGACTTGTCTGGCACTTGCCTGTGAACTCCTCTGTCTCCTGGCACGCTCCCGCGTCACGACAGCAAATACCCACTTCAGTGGAGCCTGTGGATCATCTTTTACAAGTCCAAGACATCCCTCTGTTGTGATCAGTGCCAGTTTACAAGTCTTTGAATCTCGAGACATTTTGATGCACTCCAGCTGGAGAGACTTGAGCTGGGGAGAGGTTGGGGGGAGACCACGACTTCTGAATCCATCACAAGGCTGCACCGGTCCCCAGGGGGGTTTCAAAGCAGCCACAGCACCCAGGAATCTGGGTATTTACCTTCCCCCAGGCAGTCACTTCCAGGAATGCTGATGTGTTTTCCCCTTTAATCTCCAACAGCCCGAAACTCTGAGTAAAGAGACGACCTGGCTGTGCCTGATGCCAGCTCTGCAGGCAGGAGCAACAGGCAGTGCTGCCAGAGGCCACTTCTGCCCACTATGGTCCAGAGCAGACTTCCAGGCAGCTGAGGAACAAGGCACTGCTCTGCACAGAAAAAAAAATGAAACCCCAAAAGGACTTTTCCTCCCAGTTTGCTGAGAGTCCCCTCCAGCAGAAGGGAAGGAAATCCCAGCTGTGTGGTGTGCCCACTGCTTGCAATTCCCCCGACCTAATGAGCTTATCAGCTTCTACAGCTCAGCCCCTCTGATGAAAGTGTACCCAGAGAAAAGCCACAGCGTGGCCTCAAAGCCCTGCCTCAAGCTGGCAGTGCAGAGGGCTTCATCCCCCACCTAGCTAGAAGATCATCTCCTTTATCCCCTGCCCAGGAGAGGCCAACCACTTGGAAGAGCCTAAACTGGAGTTTAGTGGTGATTTCAAGAAAAAAAAACCCTACAAGCAAGCTTTTTTCACCCAAGTCTGTTTTTCAGGCTGGCAGCTTCTGATGGTTATGTCACCACTTAAATTATTGTAATTGATATCTCAGTGCCTGACCCACAGGAGGACAGGGCTGGAGCACCAGCAGGTGAGTAGAAGGGACAAGGCAGACAGAGAGGGGCAGGCTGGGGTGTGTGTGCTCCAAACACCTCAGAACAGCCCTGAACAGCTCAGAACAGTCCTACACACCTCAGAACAGCCCTAAACAGCTCAGAACAGCTCTCCACCAGCACCCACTGCCAGGGCACCCGCTGGCAGGGCTCCTCTGCAATGCTCACACAGCTCACAGCAGCACCAGGCGAGGCTGGACCCAGCACCCAGAGTCAGGGTCATGCTCCAGTCAGCTCCAGGACTCCATGGGCACCCCCTGCTCTCACTCTCCCTCCTTTTATCTAGAGAAAATCAGTGGCAAAACTGAAAGAAGTGGGAGATTGCAACGTGATTTCCTCCCCACCACAGCTCTCCGAGGGGCTGGAAGTAATGGTGAGAATTCATTCTGTTTGCCCTGGGGCTGAGGCAAGGAGCCAGGAGAGATTTCTGCCAGGAGCACAGGCAGATGTGAGGTGGTGTGAGCACAGCCCCATCTCTCCCCTTCTGCCCCGTGTGAGCAGCATCCCTGCCCCCCGGGCAAGGGGAGGGAAAATTCTGCCACGAATTCACTCGCCCTTCTTTTTTCTTTCTTTTTCCTTTTTTAATAAAGACACTATTCACTGAAGGGGGATGTGATGAATGAAGACGTGGGCTGCAGAGGGTCTCCTGCAGTGGCCTGGCTGAGCCCCTGCCAGCCCCCCTGCCCTGCAGAGCCTCCCACCTTCCTCTCAGGTGCTCAGAGGCAGTTGCTTTATCCACTGCTAATGACATTTATTTTCTTTTCAGAGCCTCAGGGAGGACTCCTTCTCTTCCTCTCCCTGCTGATGTGAATCCTGCTGCCCTATTATGCTGAGCTGAGACTTTTTTTCTTGTTGAACTGCTGGCAGTCTCCCCTGCATCCCCCATCTGTGCCCCCCAGCCTGCTCTTCCCACAGCCAGATGCACATTTCTTGGGCTCCATCAAACCAGCACTGAAGGAAAGAGAAAAATTCCTCACATTTTCAGGTTGGATCAGGTCCCTGGCCCGGTGAGGAGGAGCTGAGACTTGCTTTTGGGTTTCTGTTAACTTGCTTCTGAATGTCCTTCAGAAAAAGGCAATTATCACAGTGCCATTAAGGCTTTCTCCATCGCACGGCCAGATAACTCACTAGGAGTCTTCTGAAATAACCTTTGAACAATAGATCCTGTCTTGTTTACTGAGTGTTTCTGAAGTCAACAGCAATGCATCCAGATGTCACCCGTATCTACTGTAGGCCTAACTATTTCAGGAAACACACCAAGGGCAAATTGCTTGGATAACGTCAGATATTATTGCAGAGAGAATGTGACAAGTTTCCATCTCTTTGATAAGGGCTGTGGGGCAGAGAGATGTTCCCCAGGGCAGTTGAGCTGCGTGCACCTTCTGCTCAGCCCCGTGCAGGAGCCACATCCCTCCCTGGAGCTCCTGGGCAGGTACCAGCAGCAGCCCCTTGCCCTGCTGGGTGCTGTGTCACTGCAGGTGGCTTTTCTCCAGGGGGTAGGAGATGGGGAGAGAGATGGGGACAGTGAGAGGGGCTGAGCTGCCCTCCTGGCCAGGCACACCTGGGGAAGAAGTCTTGGCCCATCTTGTGCCATGATTCTGAAGGAAGCCAGACACCAGCTCTGACCCATCCCAGCTGCTTGCTTCAAAGAGCAAGGTAAAAAACTCTCTCTGCAGTGAGAGGGTGATAAAAGCTCCCTCAGCCCCCAACTCACCTCCTGTCCCCACTCCATGGCCTGCCAAGAGGAGCACCAGGATATGCCGAGGGAGATGCCAGCACCCAACAGCACCCCAGGCTGCAGCTTACACTGCTGCCCCAAATTCCGAGGAGGAATCTGTACTCTCAGCCACGCAGGATGGGACAAAATCATTGGCATTCTGATTTTGGCCTAAATCAGCTCTGTTCCTGCCCCTGCTCCCCTTGGCACAGGCACCTTGAGCCCTTTTCACAGTCCACGGGAGCCACGTCCTCCCTCTGGTGCCCTGAACTGCTATAGCTCATGGCTGTTATTAAGCTTTCCAGGGAGAAAGGGGTCCAAGGCTGTTTCAAAATGCTATTATGACTTTTCATTTTGTTCCCCCACCTTTTCAGCTGACCTCTGCCCAGGGTTGCTCTCGTGGGGATTGCAGGGCTCATGTGTTCCCTGAGGTCCCAGCCTTGTCCACGTTGGCCTCAGCTGTCATCTGAATGTGGCTGAAAGGTCTAAGAGGGTCAGACTCCATCACCCAACCTATTTGTCATCCCTCTGCCAATCTGTGGGGCTGGGATATATGTTGTTTTCTCAGGCAAAGGGTGAACCAATCCTGCCTACTGTAATAAATAAGACTGTGAGGAGAGGAGATAACAGATGATGACATGGCAAGAAGTGTAAATTAGAATGGGAATGAGTTGCAAGCACAACCCCAACACCTGCCACCTCTCCTCCATCCCTTCTCTGCTCTTCTTCAGTGTTCTAAGTTGCATCACAAGCTGTGGCTGCAGGAGCCCTGCCAGGAACAAGCACCTCTCCACTGGCCATGTCCTCATCCATATCCATGACAACACGCCAGCCAGGTACCAGAACATGGTGGGGGAGAAGACACCGAGTCCTCCCCGTGTCTTACACCAGCACAAACACCCGGGCACTGCACAGCCAGAGAGCTCTGAGTTACATAAACACCTCAACTGCAAAACCACCTCACAGGACGGGCACTGAAGATACCCTGATGTGCCCAAAGGTTGGTGGCACTGACTTCTTCAGCCTGCAAGGATGCAGCTAAGCTCTGGGCTGCAAATAAACGCCCAAGGGAATGAAACACCTCTGAATCTGGCACCCAGCAAAACTTTTAAAGGATCCTAAGAAGGGTGCTCAGGTATGGCTGAAGGGTCAACAAGTGTTCTTCAGCCTTAGATGTGTGACCACCTTTAGAAGGACTTGGGTCAATATGCCACTGGCAGCCAGCAGGTCCTCTGTCACTTGGCCACATCTGAACATGTTCTCCTTAGACTGGAAAGCCCGTGAGATCAAACCTTCAGGCTTGACTCTTGTGTCACCTACGTGAGGGTTTGGGGACTGCTGCAGTTGCACTGGGAAAGGATCTGGAGGAGATGAGACAGTTCAACCTATCTACCAGAATTTGCTGGAAAACAAAGAGAAACACAGTGGAGACACACCAGTAACCACGGCACTGGTAACGTTCTGCAACTCTTTGTGCTCAGGTAGGCACAGGTATTGATGAGCTGCCTCATCTGTAGTCTGTGTTCACTGGCAGGAAAGCAAAAAGGAACAAGTACTGTTTCCTTCCTCTCCTCTCACATCCCCCTCTCTTCCCTAAGTGAGAACCAGTGTCCTGAGAGGTGATAAATCAACATCAGCCACTCCGTGGGGGATTTTGTTGAAGTTTTTTATATCTACTGAGCACCAGCATTGTTCCTTAAGAGGTCCTGTCATCGTTCTGCACAGAAATCCTGACATGCAGAGGAAGGAGGCTACACTTTTAATTACAACTACACAGCTTTTAAGGTGTTTGAAATCTATTTTCACCAAGTGACAGCTGTAATGCATCTTTCTGCTCAATTCAGACTAGATGAAAACCATCCATAAAAGGCTGTGAACGACCTTCCCTTATTCACACGCCACCGCAACGGGGCAAGTGCCTAAATGCAGGTTTGGGGATAGTTTAGGCACTTAGTTCATGCACAATTTATGGAAACTACTTCCCCTTAACAGCATTATAATTCAGGTGCTTACTCAGTGAAGACAAGCTACACTGACTAAAAAAATCTCATCATTCTGGGTACTTTTGCTCCAACGAGGTCACCCAGGAGCACTGTCTGCACTCTAAATGTGGGGATATCCTCCAGGTTTCCTAAAATGCCAGGCATCCATCACGAAATACTGAAGCGTATGATTTCACCATCCAGGTTTTATGATGATTTCACTGCTCATTTTAGGCGAGGAGACAATCTGTTGAACCTCACAGTGCAGTCTTCTCTTACCTTTAATTTATTCTGTCAGAAAACTGTCTACCTTAATGAGGATGAGCACACCCCCACTGCCTTCCAAGTTTGGTGATCTGTTATGTCAAACATAAATAATCCTGTCTGAAACCAGTCGATATGGGGAAATGAAAAGCCACCTTCCCTTGGGGGATTTCTCTCCCCCTCCCACAGCCCCCCCGAGCCTGCACACACACTGAACAACATCCATGTACTTCTGAGTGCAGACCTGGCGGCTGCTGTTTAACCAAACAGTGACAAAAACAACCCACAGATAATTGTGCTGTTTCCTTCCTTGCCTGCACCTCTGGAGCCCACCCCATCACCACTGCTTCGTGGTGTGTGAGCTACAGGGCAGGTTTGCTGCCTAACCTGGGGCTGGGGTGGTCTCTACAAACTCATCTGTGATGAGTGGGGGGTTCCTCCATCCTTTGGGGCCGGGACACGAGATAGGAACACACCTTTGTCCTAGCCACATGGCTCCAGCTGCGATGGCCACACAGGTGACCGAGAGAGGCCAGTGCCAGCCCCAGGCTGAGCGTGTCCCCGGCGCAGAGGACCCGACCGCACACCCAGGCAGGGCAGCTTTCCCACCCCAGCCCTAAGAGATGCTTTCATCACCTCCTCCACAGGCATGGCTTGGAAACTAAAGATGCTGTAGGACCGAGGAGAAGCAAGCGTGCAGCGCTCCGGTATTTTCCATCCTGCTCTAAGGCAGCGGGACTGGAGCAGCCCCGGCCGAGCCAGGCTCTCGGGGAGAGGATGTTGTGCAGGTCTCCATGGCCCTGGTCGCTCTCCCTGCCCGCTCCGAGCCCTTCCCAGCCCC
>NW_008580980.1:0-21125 GCF_000691845.1 Merops nubicus | reverse complement strand
GGAAGTCTTCGGCCTTTCTATGGGACGCCGACCGAGGGAGAAAGCCGCTCCCGCGCGGCGTGGGCGCGCGTGGGCGGCAGCTAGGCCGGGAGGTCCCATGCGGGCCACGCAAGTCCCAGGGACGTCCTAAGGACGACGAGACTAAAGGCCGAGTTATGGCCAGCCTGGGCCCGCGGCCACCGAGGGCTTGGTGGCTGTAGCGAGAAGCCCCCGAGGCTACGGGATGCGATGGGCGAACCCGCGCTGTCCATTTTGGCTGCTGGATTGTGCGCTGACAAATCCAGAGCTGTCACAGCTACTCGGAGCTTTTGACCTTCAGAGGGACACGATCTCTAAGTGACACTGACTGAAGTGGCACATCTGAACTGAAATGCTCAAACTGCTTTGCTGTAGAGTGCTTGTAGGTTACCTTGGTAGCTCAGAATCAAACTGCAGCTGAATTGCACCTGTGCTCAAATAACTAGACAGTAGAGTGGAAGAAGAACCAATGAATGTATCATCAAATCAACAGAAGAATGATTACTGCAATAGGAACAGTACTACATGTACTCACCTCAAAAACAGGATTAGAGAAAATGAGAAGATTTACAGAGTAATAGGAGTGGTTATACGTGTACAAGCAGCATAAGCAGAAATGGAAAAGAGTGAGAAATTTTGCCATACAAAGTTGACAAATAGGAGATAATCAGATAAAAGTATGCATGTTAATGAATATTGCAGAGAAGCAAACTGGAATTTCTATAATCCTTAAGTTAGCACAGCAACAAAAACTTTGTAAATTAAAGTTTTAATTTGCATCGGAAAATATAAGGCCAATGAAATAGTTTTTCAGACAATATATGAACATACTGTGGAACTTGGTGCCTCAGGAACTTACTCTGGCTACAAATTTTTTAGAAGACCATTTATATCTAGTTACTGAAGTACTGCAAATATTTTAGAAAGTATTGGACAACTTAAGAACCTATAAAAGCAATTTGTGAGGACTGTGGATAAAGCTTCTCCACAAATTACCAAGAAATGAACGTTATCATTTGGTTTTGGAAGTTCCTTTAAGGACTGAGAATGTAAGATTAGACAATGGTCAGCATTTTCTGCTCACAGGTGGCTACATGGAAGCAGGTGAAAAGGTGCTATGTTATAAATTGTACTGAAATACTTCAGATAGTGTCACCCCTTCCATGACACTTTAGCAGACTCTGAAGTCTTCGGGGTTTATGGTGTGATGTGTAAAATTAATCAAAAGAAATAGTGAATTGCCATGATAACTGCTGTTCCACTTTTTAAGAGGGACCATCTTTTTGAAAAATGATATAACTGTCTTTTCCATCCCTTTTCAGATCTTTACTAGGCTGAGAGAATCACAAAAGTTAAAATTTCTGAAAGATTCTTTAAAAATTAAAGGCTTAAAATATATTTTATATTGCGCATCAGTAATTTCTTTTTCATGTTCCTATTGCAAAACCTGTTAGTGCAGTTTATTGCTACGCCCATAGCCAAACTATTCAGAAAAAAAAGAGTAAAGATGTCTGTGCGTGTATGGTTCATACAAAAGAAAACTTGCACCTTGCTTCGAACAGGCTGTTACGTTCTTTCCTGCTTTAACCTGGCAAAACTCAGCTCCTACAGTCTTGAGACTGTATTTTGAGACTTTTGCGTATTTTAGTGTGCTCAAAAGCCATTAAAATAATGATGTGGTTGAAGTTTCTTTCTTTTTCTTTTGAGATTGCATTAATGAGGTAAAGTATTAACTGACCGAACTGAAATGCATTATAAATTTTCCTGATTTGTACTGTGTTTTCAAGAGCAATCCTTTTATTCCTCCCTGTTTGCTGGAACTCCAACACTTTAATGAGAAATACTCATATTTTGATCCTCTCTCAGCACTCATGTGTCATTAAGGAACTCTGCACTTCTGGAAAAAAAAGAAACAAAAATATTTACGAAAAATGAGCATTCCTCAGGGTTAATGTGCATAATAAGGAAAAGCAACACAGATCTTTGTAATTTACCTATAGTCACTGACTTAAATGAGCTGTTTGAAGTACAATGTGAAACAGACTTTCATTGTTATTCCTAATTATATTTCAAGTCATAGTATTGACTTTTGTAATATATGCATTTATATAAATAAATATAGTTACAGAAGAAGAAAAAAGGAGAAAATAGGAGAAATATTTACATTAGATAGTATAGTGAATTAATTTGATATGTAGAGGAAGTATCATAGTTGGTACTTATGACAGATGGTATTTTATATTTTGATATAAAAAAGATATCTTCTTAATTGTATATGTCAAAGAAAAGAGACCATATGTTGTTAAAAACTTCCAAATTATCATTTAATGTAAAGGGCACTCTCTTGCATGCTACTGTATCTCTTATTGTTTTGGTCTAACTAGTCCATAGAAGATTTTTATTTGTTTTGCTGTAATGCAGCTCTGAATGAAAATGTTCAGGATTTGTTCCATTTTGTATTACTTGGATGGTTATTGTAGGCAATTAAAACTTCTTTTGATTGGAGCCTTGCAGTCTTCCAGTTTTCTCCATACTAACCTATCCTTGCTTGTAAAGCTAACAGGGATCAGACTTGCTGAGAGATCACACCCTTTTTTACTGACTCCTGGTATGTGATTTTTCCCCAAGTCTGTTTGTGACTGGGTTCAAATGGCAATATTCCTGCAACTGTAATTAATGAGTTTAATTTTATAGAGCTGAGTGATGAAATTGGAGAGCGGTATGTAGAACGTGAGGAATTCATTGAGAGATTGGTTACAATTTTCCTGCACTTCATGTATGCAGACAAACAGAATGCCGTTTGTGCTAGGACAGGAGGAAATCTCCAGGGCTTTGTTACAATATTAAGAAAAAATACTAAACCAAAAGAAGGTAATCTTTTACAGAGCCTGGAATTAGATTACATGAGAAATTGTGGGTCGGACAAAACATTAAAGCTGTGGACAATTACAATTTCTATGTTTCAGCAAGTAGAACAGAGCATAGAGAGTGAATATATGTTGGGGAGTACAAGAGCTGATGTCATCCTTGTGAGGGGATAATGGAGTTAGAAGCAGCACGCTGTTGAAGTTTTTTGGGGGTTTTGGTTTTGTTTATTTTTTTTTTTTCTTAAAACTATGGTTGGTAATCAAACACTAAAAAGGTAAAAGAGGCATAGTGGTTTCTTAAACTGCAGCCATTTACCCTGGGAATGGACTGGAGCTCTGTCTTGGCAAACCTGTGTATGGGAAAATGGTTTCTTCTGTCATACTTGGCAAGCATTCAAAACAGTTAGAAGTGCTTACGATGACCTCTGTGACATCCCCAACAGCCTGTAAAATGCCTGATCAACTCTTTGCTGTATACAGAGTAATAACAGCTCTTGTCACAGACTGAATAAAATTTTATAAGATTAGTTAAAGATAGCATATAAGAGTGAGATTACTTTTTTTAGTCTTCTCAACAATTCTCAATCAGCTGCAGAAAGCTGTTAGAGGTTTGAGAGGCTTCATTAATCATAAAGCATATGATTATTGAAAACCTGCAAACAAAACTATTTTCATCTCTTCCAGAACATAGACCTGCCCATTAAAGTATGACAAGTATAAACCCAGATTAATTTTGGTGAGAAGAATGGTAACAATGTATTTGGACAAAATCCATCCCAGTTTAGAAGGGAGAGAGTGTTAAGAAAGCAAACATTCCCTACAGTGAGCCATCATACATCCTCCTCCAGCTGGAGCCAGAAGATTTTGTTTATATAGGAAGTTTCAGTATTTGCCAGCCAATACAAGTTTCATGTACAGTCCTAAAGGAAACTGGACTTTTGTCTTTTATCTCTATTTAAAGTGATAGCTGAGTTGTGAGAACTCTCATCAAACCATCTGGAGGATAAGGCCAAGAAAAAATCGGTCTTGCTGGAAATGCTTGTGTTGGGGGTGTCTATGGAAAATTTTTATAAAGAAACAGAGGAGTGGGTTTGTGTCCCTGGCAATTGCAAAGGTGCTACTCTGTGAGAGACAGATTATTTAAATAACTGTGTAGAAGACTGTAAATTGAAGACTGTAAATTAAGAGAAAGGTGGCATGTAAAGTGGACATACTGTGGGTTTTTTATTCTGGATTACTGTGGGATGGAATAATGCTCCACCTAATTCTCTTTATTTAGTGAGAGTTTTCCCCCTTATTTGTGACACAATAAAAATAAATTTTGCACTTCCTTTGGTAATTCAGATATTTCTGTCATGGGACTGAAACATTCCTTTACAGAAGTGCAGTGTAGCTGGTATTATGCTTTTCACTCATGTCAAGTCATGAGGGTTGAAAAATAAACTCAACTTCAGTCACTTCTGTGGCTGTGTGTATGTACAGACTAGTAGGAACAGATCTGTAGGGCTAAACAGGCAACCACACTATGTTTCTTTCAGCATTTTTTCCTCTGAATAGCTCTGAGTCCCATGAAGTGAACGCTCATTTGAAACCAAAGTGTATTGTGTGTTCCCAGCCTGCAATTTCTAATGTGAAAGAATCCACATCCCATGCTTCCAGACAGCTTCTTGTAGCAAACCAAACCACATCAGAACAGAGTTTTGCTTTAAAAGCACACTCTGGATCCAAACTTAAACATTCATGTAGATGTGTGATATGTGTCTTTTTTTTTTTTTTTTTTTTTTTATGGCAAGAATGACAGAAAGCTGGAGAGGAGTGAAGTAAAATTGAAGAAGGTGAAGTCCTCCACATTGCTACACATGGCATGCCCAAAGCACGGGTTATATACAATATGTTCTATGGAGAGCCTGAGGGACCTGTAAACTGCTAGATAAAACCCATTCTGTGAATATGCTGATCCTCACAAGAGTGTCACTTGGGAAAGGCACATTTTTTACAAGAAACCAGCTGCCAGATGAGACCATTGACCATTGTTAAGATCTTTAAAATAAAGCCAAGTAATGTGAATTGGAGCAGTTAACAGATGGATGAATTACTTGTGATATAAGTGATAACCAAGTCAAAGCAAGGTGAGAAAAGGACTTGACATTGCAAAGAACAGCGGATATTTGCAGGGCTAGTAAAGACTGCTTCCCAAATAAAAGTGTTAGCTAGTGGTGAAAGAACTGGAGTGTATCTAATTAAAAATGCATACCAAAGCATAAAGAGAGAATACAAGGGTAAACAAATGGCAGAGACCAGACTTGTTTTCAATAGATGTAAAATCAATCACAACATGGTGAAAAGGTCCCACACGAGAGGTTCGGTGTCCTGTATACAATGAAAGCAGCCATTTTGCAGAAAATAGATTGCTTTCAACACGACTTTTAAAGGTATGCTAAAGAAAAACTATCCACAACTATACTGCCAGAGGATGTAATGATGATGACAACAGTGAAAGTGATTATAATGGCTTATGTGATTATGAGAGTAATCTCTACAGATTTAATTCATTTATGGAGAGCACTGTGGAGTGAAGCTCTATGACAATTCTTCATTACTTTTGTGTCATTAGAGAATTTCTGAAATATACAAATTGCATCCCTATTTGTGAGGCAGTTTAAAAGGAAAAAGTTCTGGCTGAGCAGAAAAACTGTTTTCATAGAATAATATTATCCCTACCATCCCTTTAGAGTCATAGAATAGAATAATTGAAGTGGTATTCTTAAGGAGTAAGAATTCACTCTGCCTAAATTCTATCGCAGAATAGAATCATTTGATGATTCCACAGTGCTCTACTTAAATGAATTAAATCTGTAGAGATTACTTTCATAATCACAGTGATGTAGGAGAGAGTAAGGTATTTGTGGTCTTGGTGCCTCTGCAGAACAAGGTTCTGTTCATGATTTGTGATCTATGCTGTTACTTAGGAAATGAAAGAGCCTGTACTTTCTATTGAAATAGAAACTGGAGCTAAATACAAAATAATGTGTTTAACTAACATATGAAATTTATGACTTCCACACAGTCTTCCTTTTCAGACTTATGCAAGCTATTGATCATATCACGTTGACTCTTTAGGATGATTTCTGTTCTTGCAGTCCACCAAGGTACACCCCATGGCATTTTTTCCCTTCATTGTCCTGACTCTTTCTTCCATGTCTTCCTCAATAGAATTCTCTGCTATGCTTATAAATATTAAAGTATGATGGATTCGTATTGTGTTTGAAAATTTTTCTGAGATAATACAAATTATAAGCTGCTAACTATGTAAACTTAGATATGACTCCTCGGTTAGTTTAGAAAATAGCTATTTTATTGATTAAACAAATACATCATATTTCGGTGAATTAATTTTTTTTTTGTAACACAAGACACTGGTAGAAGGAACAGGAAAATAAAATATAACAATTTTTTCTTGACTATGTGCAATTTGTACAGTTGTGATCATATCTTGTTCTATGTGTTAATCACAGTAAAAATACTAGAGGAATGTAGAAAAGATTTGTTTTATTACTGTAATACATGAATTGTCAGAAACATGATTTTTCAGGATTTTATTCTATTGAATAGGCAAGCTCTTCACAAACATTGATAGGAATGTAATTTGGATAGGCAGAGTATTTGCAATTGGCAATAAACTATTCAGGTAAGGCAAGATGCTGATTTTAGTTTTATTTGCTATAGGCCATAAATAAATACAGTAGCAATTTATCTTATCTCACTACTATCTTGATTCAGTTGATTAAAGGCTATAAACTGACTTTAATTATATGCTGTGACAGTTGGTATTTGGAGGCCTAAATATTTGGGACCATGTGGTGGCAGTTTGAATCTCCATTGTAGAAATGATCTGAAGCAGCTCTTAATGCTGCCCAGATTTCTAATTTCAGCCTATTTTTTATATTTTCCCCCAACTCTGATGCCTCCAGATTTTTTTTATTCATTTAGGGAGTCCTGATTCTTTTAGCTTGAACTACTAAACACTTTTTTTTTTCTATCTTATCACAGATTCAGAGTTCAGTCCAAGCACCAATTGAACTTAGACTTTTCTCTGCAAAGGTAGAATGTGATCCATTTCAGATATTTTTTGCTAAGATAATCAAACAGTAAGACTTGTTTTTGCCCTTGCAGAGAATGTAGATGCAAGTATTATACTTGCACATACTATTTTTTATAAAAAGATTTACATGTGTGTCTTTTCAGTTCTTGAGAACTGATGAGGATACTCTTAATATCAGGCACTTAAGGCAGCATTGATCTGTTCTGTGAATAGTTTGTGTTAACATTTAATTAAGTTTAAACTTTATTTTATTATTTTATTTCAGATTTAGTTACTCTGCTAAAAAGCATGTATAGGACTCCCTTTTTATTCTTGCAGAAAATAAAAGTTAAAGTGTTAGTTGTCACAGCACTATCTAAATGAGTATATTTTGTTTCACTGATAAAAATGAGTCTAAATCCAGATATCACACAGGCAAGCAGAATGTATGAGGCAAAAATAAATACAAAAGGTTGTTGTAATTATATAAAAAGACTGAAAACAGATAATGAAAAATGGATACTCATTAAGTCTTTTAAATTACTGTATTGCTGGCGTCTAAGTTGCTGTTTTGTTAAAATATGATAGAATACAAAATGTATTTTATTTCAACAAACTATTTACATCAATACATGGCAGTAGTTTCCAATCTTGACTTGCGAAGTCATAAAAAATTTCAGCAGACTCCTTTAGGTATGTCGTACATGTTGATTATACTGACATAAATTTGTTAATTGTCTTTAAGATAGATTTAGAAGCACAGTTTGAGGACTAAGGATTAGTCCACAGATAGATTTTCCCATAGTTTGCAGATCACAAAGTTAACAACTGTGCTTTAAAAAGGTTCGGAGTCTTTGAGTAGTTTTCATATATAGGTCATGAAATTACAATGTTTAAAATATCTGAAATAGGGTATGGTGATTCACATGGCATGTGTGCAATAGGGAATTTTGGGTGGAATAAATGCAATTGTTAGTTTCAAGAATCTTTTTCTTACAGTAGTTATACTCCCTAGAAACTAGCTCACAGCATCAGAGCCTTATAATAGTATTTTTGTGGATTTTAGGGGGTTGGAGTTTTTGACTAGTGTTTATATACTTAAAACTCCCACTGCATTGGCTTTTCTGTAGTGCCTTTCTCAGCATCTGTCCAACAAGCTAATATAATTACTTGTTCCTTTCAGCTTAGTTTTATGCACAGTATTTGGAATAAGTTGCCTTTGTCCACAAAATGCGTATATAGAAATTAATTCAATTACATGTTTCCAAGTTACCTGAAAAATAAGTTCAAGCAGGACTGATAATCTCATCTGGCTAACAATAACCTTTCGTATTCAGCATCCTTCACTTGCTATTTTCAGGAAGTGTGGATAGCCTCTAAAAAATAACCAGTCCTTTGTTGCATATTTCTTTATGAGTGCAGATGCTTACGACTTCTATTGAGTGACTGTAAATAACATAATTTTTAATAAGAAATGAACTGATTTAAAACTGCCTGCTCATCTTAGCTCCATCTTTCAGGTTAACTGGAGCTGCTAATTACTTTCAAAAACCCAGGTCAAATGGTCACTATTTGAATTCATTAAACACTCAGCAATATATGCCTGTCTCTCTAAAATATATGAAAACTTTACAAACTTGTTCTCTGTTTTACCCATTGACTTTGTTTTTGGTAATAGATCTAGGATTTTGTAATAGTAGTAATACATAAATAGCTGATATTCTTCAAATGAGTCAACTAGCTCTGTTCTTTTGTAATGGAAGACAGCAAAATGTATTCTTGGTGACATACATAAGCAGCAAGCTTAAGGATCTTCATCTCACTGAAAAAAAAATTCAGAACCGCTTAATTCAGATTTTCTCCACACCATCTTTAAATGTTTTGTTTCTCAATCAAGTAAGAGAAAATTAATCCTCAGTAATGATTATCAGATGAAGACTACCAAATAATCATCAAAATTGGGTATGGAGCACAGGTCCTTTAACACATGTCTTCTGACGCACTTCACGGAACATAGTTTTTAGAGAAATGTTTTCTAGTTTTAATTTTTGAGAAAATAAGTTTGAAGCTTTTGTAACTTTTTATCTTGCTGTCAGTATGTATTCCAGTCTATATCTGTATGTTTCTGTGACTGATATTGTTATACACACAAATGCTTAAGTAACAAAAGAAATTTGTAAATGCAAACCACCCTTACTGTCTTGATGCCTAAGAGTAGGCTGCCCACTGTGTGAATAGTAGTCACACTTCTAATTACTGGAAAATGCCTTTGATATTGCAGTTAGTTTTCAAACAACCGTTAAAGTTGGTGAGCTATTTAAACTATTAACATGTTGTAGGCCTTTTAATTTTTGGTACTACTTTCAGCCCTTCTTAATTTCCTGAACATTTGCTAAATTTTCTTTAGTGCTTACTGGTAAAATTCTAGTAAGTTTTAATACTCCTTGTAATTTAAAATTGGCTTGAGGTATACTTAACCGATACAGTTTATATTCATGTCATGAATGAAGTAGAGTAAGGTTTTCTTACTCTGCTTATGAGTTGTTACAATTAGATCCTGTCGTAATGGTAAGGTAAGGCCTGTTCCTTGTTGCTTCTAGCATTATAGTTTAATACACAAATAGAAAAAACCTTAAATAATATCAATTCCTTCTTATGACAGAGAAGGCAGCTATCCCTTATGTACTTTGAATGAAGTGGTATTCTTAAGGAGTAAGAATCCACTCTGCCTAAATTTGGGCATAAAGATCTATTGCCTCTTGAGGTCTGTCATTTTGCTGGTTGAATAATCAGGGTGCTTTTATTTTTGTAGAAGAAGCTAAGAGTGGTAAATATGTTGCTTCGTAAAGCTCACTAAAGAACGATGGTTTTATTTTATTATACATTGCCTGATGCCTGTAGGAAGGGAAGGCATGTATCATTATGCAGTATTGCACACCAATTTATTTCATGCTTACACAGAGTATATATTTATATTTCTTTAGAAAAAATGTTTAAGATGATAGATCTTCAAACACAATGAAATACTGCGAATAATGCTATCTTTCCCTTTTAAGAGTTACAAATGTTCTATATGACTCAAGCCATCCTGGCATAAATCATTTACAATGCCCAGGGAATAAGACCAGAATTTGGTCTTATCGATCTGTATTTGGTCAATATTGGTCTTTAAAGCTCAGAAAATCCAGAGTGGCGTTATTAGCTCAGTTGGCAGTCCTCTTATTTTAGACTAGAACTGCCACTACCTGTAAGAACAGCATATGATAAAGATCTCGACTACAAGTTTTCATGTGAATTCTGTGGTATTTTGTGCAATAGATGAATGCTAAATTCTTCTTTAGCTAACTCCTCATCTAATTCATGATATTGCAGTCTATGGGAATGCTATTACTTGTATCAACTTACAGCAAGAAGCTCTTTTTGTATACATTTTCATTGTTGTACATTAAATTATTGCAGATAATCGCTCTTGAACAGGTGTGCCTCAGTATAGGCAAAGCCATTCCTCCAGAGTGCAGTATGTAAAAAAATTTAATGATTAACTTAATCTTTGATTTGGAAGAAACTTATATTGCAACAGCATTAGTATTTATTACCATTGATATTAATCTGTGCTGGCTGCATGCATTTGTTCTGCAAATGCTGGTGGAAAATAAGGCCATGCATATTCCTACAACAAAGCTGTTCATTGTATAATTTAGTTTTCAGCTGAGTCTGAACTTACTGCAGGTGAAAATAAGATGATCCAGATCTGTCAGCACTGATATACATGTAGGTGGTTCCATTATTATAATTTGTGAAATGCTCACAAGCTGTCTTTCAGAGGATGCTTTTATAGAGTAATGTATTAAAAAGAAGCAAGATATTCTACCTTATGATGCCATTGCAGTTGTGCAATTTGTGTAAAGTGATAAAATACACATGAAAGTTTTTGAAGAGGAAAATTAAGCATTACTGTTGTATGATGTGCATAAGGTAATAATGCATACTTTAAGAAAGAATTTCCTGCTTTTTGTGTGACAGATACATTTCAATCAAATGGAACTGATAAGTGTTTACAAACCAGATGCTCTTTTCACGAGCTGTGAGTTACTGCAAGAATGACGCTGCTGTTCTTACATGGTACGCTGGTATTAGTTGAAGAACTGTCTCTCTTTCTTGAATAAAGAGGAGTTGTGTTAATACCAAGAGAATTTCTAGGTCTTTTTCACTGTTTTGAGAAGATCACCCTGCTTTTTAAAAATATTTTGCTTTCAGCTGTTGTTTAAGTTTGCGGTGATGAGCACATATAGTATGTGTAATAGGTGTTAGAACCAGTCTGCAACTCTGATTAAAATAAATTCTTGAAAAAAATGTGTACATTACTTCAAATACCTACTTTTGAAAAGCTTATTCAAAAGGTTTTTAAGCATAACGTGATAATATAACTGGATATAATCCAATATTTTATGAACTGAATTTCAGACCACCCCCCTCCTCCCCTTCATATTTAAGTACAGCAGTAAAATGATGCTTATATTCACAGGTTTTATTAAGACTGGCTGGCATACTTAGGAAAAAAAAAAACCAAACATAAGGTTTTGGACTCATGGTCTTTTCATAGAGCCATTCTGCTTCTACTTTATTTCCAAAGAAGGAAAATTTTAAAAAAATTTTAAAAAATATGAAATTATACTGATTTGAGCTTTCATTCTTGTAACTGCATAGTTATGTCATTTTTGAGCTCTGCTTGGGAAGTTTGGTCCACATATGAATCCGTGTTTGAGCTTGAATAAGGAAAATGCCAAGCTCCATGATGCAGTGAATGCTTTATAAAAAGGGAATGAGCTGTTATCATCTAAAATGAGCTAATCCTGTGAATGCTTCGTCACATTTCCTTCTTTAGTCACAAGATTATGGACACCTTTGGATGAACAGAGCTTTCCTATCTGTAAAGAACTGCTCGATGGTCACCTAAACAAGCGGATTATTCCTCATTGTGTGAAATTAAGGGCAAAGTATAATTTATCTATCTTGAAAACAAAATTCCTGCATTGAAGTCAACTATGTAAAAAAAGTGAAGTATTGAAAAATAGCTTCCAACTGCTTAGCCCTTTTTATCTACCTGAAATGTGAACCATCAGTTTTTTGTATAAATAGCGGTTCTGCTTTTCTCCTCTTTAGTTCTGGCCAGTGTGCCATTTTTGAAGTATTCAAACAAAGAAACCACAAGCCGCTAGTCACACCACAATACCAGCTTGTGTTTACGTTTTCAGCTCTCCAGATCATGATCCTATTGAGTGCACATAGAGCGAGTGCGTGTACACGCGCCCATCCACCATCAGGAGAAACGAAACTGTAAACACAAGCTGGTATTTTGGTGAGGGCACACTAATATGGCGGTTGGTGGGGTCAGGAGGTGGAGGGTGAATTATGGATCCAGAATTTCCTTGTATTTTTCTCTTTAAGTTAGGCTGCTTGCACAGTAGCTGTTTTTCAAACTGGTATGTTTAGTTGTTTTTTAAACAGAGTAGGGCCTAGTTTCATTAATTGCAAAGTATGTGTTCCGTCTGGAAAGAAGATGGGTGGAAGCACTAATACTTGACCTGTTTAAACTAGACAATGGAGTATAAGTTGTGTTACAGGGAGTTCTGCTTCCATGAGTAGAGGATGGACAAGAATGATATCACAGAATTTTAAGGAATTCATTGCTGAATTACCTAGTGAGTGATGTTGCATAATATTAAACTAAATGCTAAAGAAGTAATTAAAAATAATATTGTGAAAGAAAAGTGACTAAGTTTGGAGAATCTAAGATTTATATTTAAATATAGACTCTTAAGGTATAAAGCACTTGATGGGTAGACTGAAGAGATGGAATATATTTAAGTAGGTATCTCTAAGAACTCCTTTATGTTATCTATTCCTTAATTTAAATATCCTGCAGTTTCTGTTCATTTTTTAATCAGTGAAACAGTACTATTTAACTACAGTTCCTGAACAAAGCTTTTCTCTGGAGAAGACTTTGTTTTGCTGCTTGCAGTTCAGCTGTTGCTATTAATCTTCGTGGAAATCTCATATTTGCAGATATCTGAAGTTGCTAAGTTTTTCTTAATAGCCATTTGTAGCCATTTTATCTTACCTTCTTCAAGAAGAAGAGGAAAGAGTAGTATTGTTGCAAGAATTCCTATTTAGAGAGAACAGAACACTGGAAAGCCATGGTTTCAAGGAGCAGAACAGAGGCATGAACTGAAGGGAGGCTGTTGTCTTCAGAAGGAAAATAGCCTCCCTCTAAAATCTAACTAGTCTGATAGCTTCTCCTAGGGTGAGAGCAGCATGTCCTAATTTTCAGTCCTGCTGTCATATTAGCATGTTGTGTTAACAACAGTATTTCTGAGCTCACTTCTTTAGACGCTATATGTTGTTCTTAGTTTAATAGTAGACATTTTAAAACTCCATGAAATAAGATGCAAAGATAGCTGCTTTATAAATTAATGAAAAAAAAATTAAAACCTTAAAAACAATAAACTGCAGAAGTAAAATTCCCCCCCCCCAGTGACTGTAAATACATTTTATTAGTTGAAAGTGTGATTACTTCACACACAATGCCCATATTTATCTGATCCTTTTTTAAAGATTTGTATATCTTAGAGGGAGCACAGGACTCAAAAAACCACAGCCGTAGGCTTTGTTGTGCACTTTAGGCTCTGTCTGCCCTTTATGGAAATCACATAACATCTCAGTTCTTAGTATATATCTGGTTAAATAAGAGTTAAGGAGGCTGTTTACCTGCACTTAAAGGACTTGTGAAATTTTATATGTGTGTTTTGAGCATTTGGAATTACTTACTGAAAAAGACTAAATGTAATAATTGTTTACCCTTATTAATTACTGTGATCCTTTTGGATACGTAATTCAGGCATAAGATCTGAAAATATACCACAAAGCTTAAAAAAACCCCAATAATCATGATCACAATCATATTGGAATTAAGTCTGAAACCAAGCTATTTTAATCTGCATCTTTAGATAGTTCATAGAATATGAGAGAGAGATTAAACACCAAAAAGGGATGCATTTGACTTTTTACTGCTATCACGTTTGTGCTATTAAATCACAGTTATGTTTATAAAGCTTTAAGTAATTTATATAAGCTTTAAATTATTTATGTAAAAAGTCATGTTTTGATTTGATTTCATGGAAACTGAGGTTCTCAGTGTAATCTATCACATAATACTGGGAAATTTTCAGTAAAATCATGAGAGTTAGCAAACTGCTGAAAGCTTAATGTACCAAAGCAGTAGTAGAATGAGTTTGCACTTGGTGGGAGTTCCCATCTCACACTGCCATAATCTTTTGTTTTAGCAAGTTTCTAGTCTGTCATTTTTAAAAAATTTAGATCCCCTTTGTTTCACTCTGATAGGCAACAAGATGTAGGGTGACTTCCATTCATCTAGACTTGCCACTTATTTCTGTGGCTCTTTCATCTTACTTTGATATTTTTATACGTAGCCAAGGAACCCATCCAACAGCAAGAAAGAGCTAACCTTTCAAGGACTTACACAGACAAGTAAAAAGTTGCTTCTTTGCTAGGAGAGAGCAATAGGGATCCACCAGGCAAGCCATCAGCACTGCAGAGAGATGCAGATGTAAGAGCTCTGCTCTGTTTTTTTTTTTTTTCCAAGAGCTTAAGAGAAAACTAGTTAGTAAGAAATAATGAATGCAAATCTTGGCAATGATTCTCCTATATACATGTTTTCTACTGGTATCTTTTTTACTACATTTTACTCATTTTCATTTACTCTACTTATTTTTTTTTGTGAAAACTTGTCCATCCAAATCATAATCTTATGATTTATGACTTCACAATATTTTCTTGCAGAATTCTTATAGAATTATTATGGTGTCATAGGAATGAACATTAGACGAGCTAGTAAAAATAGTATAACTGCAGTTGTAACTGTAGCCCTGTTTTTTGGTGTAAATTCCTTCTTTAATACGCAGCAGAAAAAAATAGAATTGGAAAGGTTGTATTTCTGAATGCCACAGCTGAGGGAATTGGCAGAAATCAGTCACTCTTTCGTTCCGGTTTAAAATGCACCAAAGATAAAAAAATAATACTAAATTAATAAGAAGAAAATTCCTGGAGCTGGTATGCAATTGAAAGATTGGTGTGAATAGGAATCATGTAGTCAAATCACACCTGTACACACTTTTGCCATCTGCCAACAGGCTGCTATGAGAATTTAGCTTTATTTATTAATAGAAATAATTATTAGCATAGTTTTTAATTGTCAGACTGTGGATTGTTTTTCATATTTACTGTG
Source organism: Merops nubicus (assembly GCF_000691845.1). Taxonomy (NCBI): domain Eukaryota; kingdom Metazoa; phylum Chordata; class Aves; order Coraciiformes; family Meropidae; genus Merops; species Merops nubicus. The sequence continues at coordinate 5,854 of NW_008580980.1, read as the reverse complement.
TATATATACTGCATATGTTTTAATGCGTAGAAGAAAAGCATTTTTTGAAGTTTTGTCTCTGTACATAATTTCAGATTTTATATACAAATTTAGAAGTAGTACTGAAAATATCACAAAGTGTATAAATAGCATATAGTAAATAGTTTCATAATGTATAAATTGATTTTGACAGCATAGCACCCAACAAAGGATCACTTTCAGAATTATTTAACCAGAAAATTTATTCCTCAAGAGCTATTCTTTTAAAAGGTTTTTACTGACATTTCAAAGTAATATGATCTATGTTTGCATATAGGAAACAGTAAATCACTTTTCAAGATTCATTGTATTACATTTACAATTAAATGTTTTTAAATATTTTCAGAAGGGTCAGGTTAAACCTTGCATAGATAAAACTCAGTCCAACAGCAAGTGTAATCAGCTGGTAGACTCACAGGGGATATGCCAAGCAGCAGAAAATACATTAGGTGCAGTAAGTTCCTATTACTATTGCTATCAGTGTAACTGATGTGCTTGTTGCTTTTTTCTTTATTGGGGGAAGAGTATGGAATGACTTGCCTTATGTTTGTTTTGAGGAAGTTCCTTCAGAATTAGATCTTATTTACAGTAAATCCAAGGCTGTGGTTCCACTGAAGCTGAAGCCAATCTGAATGTTGATTGCTGCAAACCCTACTTTTGGCCATATGTTACTACCACTTTCCCTTGAGCTGTCTTTGCTGTGCTCTTCTCCAGTATTTCCACTGGCATCTTCATTCATCTGACTTTAAACTGAATCTCTTGTAGCTCAATGACCTGTTACTAACCCAGAGAGATATTTTAATATGGGGTGTCTGCCTCCTTGCCTTTCCTATAGGGTCACAGCAATATGCCAGGGAGTCATGCAGCCAAGTTCAGAAACAAAAAAGAAGCAGGGCAATCTTTGTTGCTAGGGGCTTGGTTTCAGCCCAGCCTAGTTGTGTTGTCAGGCTGCACCCTAATAGTATTCTGCTATGAAACAACTCACCACTGTGGGAAGGTGGCAGGGGCCAGCGCCATCCAAACCCTACTGCTGATGCAAGGGAGGGGCAGAAACCCTTGGTGGAAGGCACACCAGCAGCTCGGGTGTAGAGCAGTTCAAAGTGTCATGAAAATGCAGCTTTAACTAATGAAATTGGGTAGTTGGCTATGTGTTGCTTAGGCATTGTCAGACTACATTAGCTTTTCATTAAAACAGTGTCATGTTTATATTTAAACAGAAATAGTGTATCAGTGGGTTAAATGTGTTGGTTTAGGATGGCACACTGAAACAGTTTTAAATTAGTCTTGTAACCTTATGTAGTTATTAAATTATTGTACAATAGTTGTTGTATAATTAATATAATTAATGTTTTGTAAATATTAAAGACTAGGGGTCCGAATCAAATTCCCTAAAACTCATGAGTGACCTCATCTTACTACAAAATTGGTCACTCAGCTGTGTGTTATAGTAGTAGACACAACGTTTAGGTCTGACTGCTATCAAAGCTTTCTTCTTATGTCAGATTATCCTGTTATTGCATTAATTTTTCCAAGGCTACCAGTACTTTTAAAGGGATACACAGAGCCTCTTTAAAAGATAATACTTATTTCCATAGTATTTACAAAAAGAAACTCAGTAGCTTCAATTGTGTCATATTATATGCACAGTATTACATCATTTTAATTATCTTGAAGTGTTGTATCTAAATAGTATTAATGAGGTTAGTATCCATAAGAAGACAGATTTAGAATCTCATTGCTAAAACTGGTCAAATAATTCATAATGAATTATTCACCTTGTTTTTTTCATGAACAGATTGTGATTTTCTCAGAAGGATTAATTATTCAAAGTTATTCACCAAAAAACTTAATAATTCTTGGGCTCATTTTTCTGTTGAGCAATATATTGTGAACACCTGACCAGCCCCAGTGCTGCAGATCATGTGCTTTTTGCTATTGTGATCTTTCCCAATTAGTTCAGGTCTCCTTCAGATGAAAAGTTTGTAGGACTTTTCTTCTCATACTGCCTAGAGATCTGTCCCTTTAAATCCGATAAATATACAATAGCAGTCTTAAAACATACAATATTGCCTTTGCCTTTGAATTACTAAACATTGTATGCTGTATTACGGCTTTACCTAGTTTCACGTTTCTTACTCTTCAAGTGATGATTCGTTGTCTGTTATATATGAATGATGTGGGTTTATATGTTGAATTATACAATCAAAATGTTCTTAGAGTTATTGCTGAACTATTCTGTGTAAGTGAATAATACTTTTAAATGCTTATCTAAACCAAGTGAATTAATTTTTATGTGTTTTAATATTATCTAATTTGTGTACTATTCAGAACAAGTTTGGTTTTTGGTTTTTTTTTTTTCCCTGTAGTATTTTATATCCATAGGGACATTGCTTTCTCCAGCTCTCTGATGTGGAAGTTATTGATCTCCGCTGTGATCTGTTAAATTTCTTGGAATGGCTACATTTACTAGAATAGCCATGGGTTAGCCAGGGTTATTAAGGTTTTGCAAATATTATCTGGAAGTGTTTGTTCAATACCAGCTTATACTACTTTCCTGTATAGCTCTTCCTGTCTTGCTAAAGAAAAATGTATTTCTGATGTTGACTCTCATTGAGGAGTAACTCTAGTCTTCCAAGGAGGCAGTATTTTAGAGAAGCTTATTGTAGCTCTTTTTTTTTTTTCCCCAGAAGTCTCCCTTCTTTTTACTTTTAACTTTCATAAGCAAATCGGCAAAATGTTCAAATCATGTCCTTCAAAAGCAACAATATAGAATCACCTTTTAATATTAGAAGACTTCATATCACTAAAATGCTTAAATACTGTAAGGAAAACAACAGGAAGAAAACAAAGCCTTTTGTGTTATTTTCACGACTCAAACGGAAATAATTGACCTAGGTAGCCTACTGGCAGCACAGCTTTTCTATTACCATCGTGTTGAACTGACTTGTTTTCTCCTTCAACCTTTGCTGTTCACAGCTTCTCTTGAGTAATGTTAGGAAAATGTACTTGTAAAAGCACATCCAATTATCTTGCTGTAACAGCTGAAGTTGCTTTCTACAACACAAAAAATTGGTACTGGATTGGCGGACAAAGTTCTGAAATTCACCGTGAGTGATTTGTCATTGTCCTGGTTTGAGCTAGAACAGAACTAGTTCCGTTCAGTGATTTTACTTTTCAGCTCAATGTCTTCTAACTTTACCTTCTGAAGTCAATGGCGTATTTCCAGACAGTGTCTGCTCCTAGCAGTGATAATGCTTTGATGTGTAGAGTTACTACCAAGGACTGCTATGCAGAAAGGCTCTTACTTAAAATTGCCCCTGTGCAGACCAAGGTCACTGCTAAATCTTGTGTGCCACATTGAGGAGTGCAGAAAGTAAAGGGTGCGCCTGCAGGGAGGATTGGATAGGACAGGTGACCCTAAACTGACCAACAAGGTATTCCATCCCATACATGCCATATTCAGTATAAAGCTGGGGGATCATGAGGGTCAGGCTCTTTTATTCAATGGTCAGTGTCTGAGGAGGACTCTGTCTGGTCTGCCCTTGATCCTGAGTCATGCATTCCAGAATCCAGCTCCTGAATCTGGTTCCCATCTGCCACTGAGTCCAGTCTTGGACTTTCTCCAGGGCCTGCGCCACAGCCTCAGTGGTGACAGGTATGTAATAACCATCAGGTGGGGTTGGGTTTGATATTGTTTTTTTTTATATAATTGTATATATTTCATTTTATTGTTATTATTTTCTTTAAAGCTGTTTTAACTTTCTTTTCCAGTCCATTTTCCTTATTCCTTTTCTCTTCTCCTTCTAGGAAGGGAGAGATATTATTAGAGGGCATCTGTCAGTTGTCTAGTAGCCAGTCTAGCCCTAACCCTTGGTGGTCATTCGTATCTGTTGTCTGAGTACCATGGAGAAGAGTCAAATAATGAAATATTAGAATACTCAAACTGTAAAGCTGTTCAATTAACATTAAAAGAGATTTATTATAGTTCTGTTTCCTATATTGCCCTACATACTTTACTTGTCTCTACTCCCATCCCCTCAGTATCCCAAGTAATCCTTAGATTACCTCTGTATCTTAAAATCTCCAAGACATCCTCTGTTCCCTTAGCAAGACATCCCCAGAATATTTTTGGCTTTTCCCATAACTCCAGTTTTGAGTTCTGCCCTGCCAGCTACGTAAAAGAAATCACATGGTAAGACTGGTCCAGGAGCTCATGTAGTTTTTTTGGTCAGCCAGCTGCTGCCAAATAGAGCAAACAATGGTTGACTTCTTTGTGCCTTTTCCCGAGTATTAACAAGCTTATTCTTATTCGTAACAGTGAAAAAAAGTAATCAGTATCTTAGTACATATTTCTTAGTCAAACTTGGATGAACTTTGCAAACAGATTTAAAACTTATTAGGAGTTAGGTTGTAAACCCCTAAACACCCCTTTTTCCTTATTTTCTCTGGAGATCTAAATATTAAAAACCAACACCATATTATCTCATAAAGCAAGATAAATGAACCATTAAAATGTCTGAGTAGCATGGTACTCGGGAAAAAAAAAAAAGAAACTAATATTTATACCATTTGCATAATTGTGGATATACCTATATCTGATACAAAGATTTCTAGATAACAATTACATGGAAACCATACCCAAAACTGAGAGAGTGAGATATTATGTTCTACAACTCTAGATATCACAAAACCGTCCAAGCAGTGCGTGCAGTAATGTAGCACCAAGTTTTCCAGTATGCAGTTTTAACCAGGTGAATTGAGAATGAAGGCCTAAACTCTGTTCTCCTTAAAAATTAAAATAATCCCATTATTTTTGTTCAGAATTTCCTGAATACAATTGATTTACACGAAACTGTAACCTTCAGAATTATTTTTATTGGGTTGTGCCTTACATTGTTTGGGATGGTATATTCAATATTACCTAAGCCTGTTCTTTAAACTTAGCTGATTAAGGAGATTTGTATCATCATTAGAACAGAAGCAACAAAGGAATTGTGTGAATGCAAAATATTATAAATATATACATATATTTATTCAGAGGAAGGCTTCAAGCTCCAAACTTGGTCCAAAATGTAGCTTCAAAAGCAAATTCCTTAATGGCAGAAATTATCATATCTTATATTTTATATAAACACTGGGATACCAATGTGGGTAAATGATATAAAACTTTAAAATGTGCTTCAACTACAGTGCTTTTAAAGAGCAGTTATGTTCTATGTATTCATAAAACTCTGGAAAAAATAAAAAGACTGTATCAACAAAGGTGTCAAAGAAGTGTTAGCAATCTGGAAAAAGCATCACAAATAATAATCCAGGCAGCACCGAGATGGGAAACTCATCTGAATGCAAATATTTCTTTTTGAATGTCCTACGGAGAGATTTTTCTCTGTGTCTGGCCGAATTCGTATTTTAGTCCAGCTAGTCTTCCTTTTGCTGTAGTCGACTTTAGGTAAGGATTTGTATCGTTCTGCCTTTGGGACCCTAGTATTTCAAGGAAAAATGTCCCTCTCAAAGGTCTGACTTTTTAAGGATCTGTGGAGATAAATGTGTATACACTCCCGTTCCAGCTGAAAACCAGAATGTATAGATCTGTTTATATTCCCACTTTCTCTAACTTGTGTGCGATATTGATCTGATGCCGGAACAGAACGGTGAAGAATTATGTTCTAAATCTGAATATACTTTCTTTGTCTGACTGAATTATCGGGTGGTATTTGGAAAGCCGCCGTGGGCTTGGGTAAGGAAAGCCCGTTTCGAAGCCGGAGCGGACGGGGCGGTCAGGCTGGAGGCTATCGAGTGACGGAGGCGGCAGGAAGGTGGCGGAGTGCCTGACGGG
>NW_008580979.1:16475-16820 GCF_000691845.1 Merops nubicus | reverse complement strand
CTGCTGGTCGGCAGGCCTCCAAGGTAACTCTGATTCAAGCTGCAACGTTCCTGAGGGACAGGAAGCTCGTGCAGCTGCTGGAGAGTGGGGACACAGGAGAGTTATATATTTACCTGGTAAGGATGGCTGCCTGGCCCCAGCCCACCCAAACCCCCAGTGCCCAGTGTGTGGCAGTCTGTGTACCCTCTCCATGCCATCCCTCTTCCCTTGGTCTCTCTCTCCAGCTTGAAAATAACTACAGCAGAGAGGATATGTACCTGCAGCAGTCCCTGCTGGGCCTGCACAGCCCGAACGAGTGCACGCGAAAGGCGGCCGGTGGGGGTCTGGTGAAGACACAAGAGCCAG
>NW_008580979.1:14856-16284 GCF_000691845.1 Merops nubicus | reverse complement strand
AGGCGGAAGCGCAGCACCATCTGCTACGGTGAGTGAGGGCAGCGGGGGCTGCTGGCGAGGAGAAAAGACCCCAAGCAGGGAGATGTGATCCCTGCCCCAGCTGGGAAGGGCTCTGCTCCCTGCATGGACAAGGGCTGGTGTGGGCTGAGCACAGAGAGATTTCAGGGGCACGTGGGCTATTCGTGGACAGCACCTTCTGGCTGATCCCGCTGACCCCTGCTCCTCCTGGCCGTGGGAAGTGCTGGGTGGCATGGCCCTGGCAGGAGGCGTTCCTGGGGTCCCCGCAGACCCCGGGTTCTGACTGTGGCTCCGTTCCTCTCTGTTCCAGCTCTCCATCGGGCGACAGCTGACATCAGTCCGCGCGTTGGAGTCAAGGCAGCTAGAGTCATAACGATACTAGAAAATGTAGAGAGAGTTTATGCCTACACCCCCAGGCGGGAGCTGCTGCAAGACCGGCTCTGGAGGGCATGGAGGCGGCTGCCTTCTCTCTGGCACAGTGGCTTCCTGTGCTGCTGGAGCTCTGTGTAGAGCTCATCCCTGGACCACCACATGCTCTTCCCTGAATAAACAGTACTGCTCCTTCGCCTTGGTCTTCTCTATGGGCAAATAGCATGAAAATTGGCAGGAAGGAAGTTATTCAGTTCTGTTAGATGGAATCTGCAAGGACTAGCTATTGAGAATAATCCCTTTGTTTGAGCTTCTGTGCTGGAATGTGGAAGCTGCTGGTTAATAGTCTATGGTGCCTTTCTGACCCAAAAACCTCTTACTCTAAATCACGCACTTCTCTGGTATATGAAAGTACAATCTAATACCAAATGTTGAATTAAAAGACACAGCACTTAGAAGACAAAAGAAATTCATTTCATTACTACATACCCCACAAGACACACAAGTATTTGCATTTGAACAATAATGCTAATATTAACATTCATTAAGTAATTAATTATTTATATAAACCTCCCACCACAGGTGCTGGGGGCTACCAGGAAACTTTGTGCCCTCTGGATGTTCAGACCCGTGCCCAGGTGGGTCTCAAGCAGCTGGTGACAAGGTCTTGCCCTCTTCCTTTTCACCAGGACAATGACTCTGTGCAACTGCTCTCCATGCACCTCTTCCAATATTTGATGGAGTTTGGAAAAAAGCCACTGAAGACATGTGTGCACCAGAGCCTGCTCCTACTGTTGTTCCACTTCCGTGACCAGAACCAGCATGTGGCAGAGGTGAGGACTCCTGATCTGCTGCTGTTCCCAGGGCAGGTGGCTTGGCTGCCTCCTGCCTTGGCGCACTGCAGCACTCCAGCCTCCTCCCCCCGGCCTTGGCCACGGAGCAGCAGCTCTGGGGGGACACTGTCCTGCTGCCCCAGCAGCATCAGCTGCCTGGGACTGACTGTGACTCCCAGCCACTGAGACTCACAGACCGGCGCAGACT